>NC_054700.1:11449579-11517041 GCF_016097555.1 Gigantopelta aegis | reverse complement strand
AGGAAAAAGGAAGAGGGAGGGAGAAGAAAATTTTGGGAGAGAATTGAGAGAGGAGAGAAGAGAGGAGAAGAGAAGGAGAGAGAGAGAGAGAAGGGAAAGGAGAAGGAGGGAAAAGGAAAAAAAAAGAGTACGATTACGAGATCGTCGTTTGGTCCGTGGCATACACTCTGGATGTGTGGTATGAGACCGACAGACGCCCGCCAGTTGGCAATCCACTTGAGACTGCAGTCGCAGGTGATGTTGTTGTTGTAGAGATCCACGTTGTGCAGACCATACGCATACTGGATAGCCTTCGGCACTCTGCCAAGCCCACAGTCGTCCATGTGCAGTCTGTCCATTGTCGCCAGCCCACGGAAGGCGAGCTTGGATATGTTGGTGAGCGGGTTTCCGGACAGAGACAGGTCTTTGAGAGAGTTCATGTTAGGGAAGCTGTCGTCCACGAGCTGTGTTATTCTGTTGTAGGACAGATCCACCAGTTCCAGATTCGGCGGCTGGCCGAGGGCACCGCTCGGGACGTACTGCAGCGCGCACCGCGACAACCAGAGTTTCGTCAGGTTGCCGAGTCCGGAGAACGCCAGGTGCTTGATAACGCTGATGAGATTCTCGTTCAGGACGAGATATCGGAGTGCCGCCATCTTGCTGAACTGGTACTGGTCCAGGACGTGCAGGTGGTTGGCGGTGAGGTTCAGCATCCGCAGCGTCCTCAGTCTGACGACGGCTGGCGGAACATGGGTCAGGTAACAGTTGTCGAAAGACAGCAACTCTAAGGTGGAAATGATGCCGTCGAATACGTCGTTGCCCACGTTGGTGGCGGTGATGTGGTTCGACCCAAGGTAAAGCTTCTTCAGGGCCTGAAGATTCTTGATGGCATTGGGAACCTGGCGAATGGCCGTGTTGGTTATGTTCAGGATTTCCAGCGTTCCAGCTATGCCGTTGAAAGATGGTAGCGGGATTACGCTAAAGGCGTTGTCACCCAGATACAATTCCTTTAACTTGGTCAGAGACGTGATGGTTTCAGGAAACACAGTAAGGCGGCAGTTTTGCAGATTCAGTACCTGCAACTCCGAAGCCGAATTGACAAAAGCATCAGGTGGAATGACTTTTATATTGTTTCCAGAGAGATCCAGCCTAACTAGATTCCGAAGTGAGCTTACAGAAGTCGGCCAGGAGGTTAGCTTTGAATTGCTGGCATATATCTCCTGAAGGGTATACCTCAATCCTTGGAGAACCAAATCCTCGAATGACGTCAGTAGAGTGTGATCGATTATCAGCGACCGCAGGCGTCTCAGTTTTCCCATAGAACGAGGAAGTGATGTCATAGACGTTTTAGACACGATCAGTTTCCCCAAAATGTCTTCCATGCCGACAAACGCTTCATCGTCCATGTTCAGCTGAAGGGAGTTGTAGCTGATGTCAATGGCCGAGACGTTGACTCCCTTGAATGCTCGGGCGGGGATGTAGTTGATACGATTGTGCGAGAGGTCCAGCACGTAAAAGTAATCTCGGGACGGGGTGAACGTAGGGACCATTGCCAGACCTCTTTGATCGCAGTGGACGACGGATCCACAGTAACACTCGTTGGGAGCCGGGCACGTGCTGGTGGAAAAGACGAACCGCTCGCTGGTTGATGAGCATGTTGTAACTGTTACTAACAGAGTCACAAATCGCAGCCACATTTCTGAAAAAAAGAAAGAGAAAGTCATGTATATAAATGTTGCTATATAAATTGACTGATCAGATGCTATTTTGTACACATTCTATCTGCAAGCTATTTGAAGTGTGCTTGTAATTCATCCAACATTCGTGTATATATTTTGCTTGTCATTCATTCAGCATCCAGCTGTTTGATCTATTAGTATTCAGCATTCAGTTATTTGACCTACTGATATTTAACATTCGGATATTTGACCTGTTATCTTTCAGCATTCGTCTGTTTGACATGTTATTCAGAATTCAGCTATTTGAACATTCACCATTCGGCTATTAATTGGCTAGACCTATTGTCATTCAGTATTCAAATATTTTACCTATTGTCATTCAGCATTCCGGTATTTGATCTGCTATCATTCAGTATTCTGCTATTTAACCAGATATACTAGCGGAAAAAAGTAACTGTGTATGGTTATCATGTTGATAAAAACATAATTTCAAGACATAAAACGATGAAACGATCAGATAGCATGGTTAATAGGCAAATCTGCAAAACTTCAATTCATTTAAAATGTCACAGCATCTGTCGTTTCATTGGTATTGGGGATGAAAGACACGGGGGTAAAAAATCAGTTCACAAAGTTAATAGCGCGTATGGCCATGGTTTGCGTCGATGCAGGCCTGGTACCGTCGCCTCATAGAGCCTACCAAATTGTTGAAGAATGCCTGGGGAATGCCGTTCCAGATCTGGACTAACGTCTGACCCAGCGCTGCCAACGTCACCGGCTGGTTAGGCAGCGCACGTACACGACGTTGCATCTCATCCCAGACATGCTCGATTGGTGCAAGATCGGGTGAGACTGCAGGCCACTGCAAACACATCGGTATTCTGCTGAGCTAGAAATCCCTTACCACCCGGGCGACGTGAGGTCTAGCGTTGTCTTGGCTGAAGCGTGATGTGACGTTGCTGTCTTTGCACAAATGGGATGACGTGAGCCTGGATAATGTCGTCACGGTAGCCTACGGCGTTCAAATTGCCATCGATGACCACAATAGGTGTTCGTCCAGTTGACGTGATACCACCCCAAACCATGACACTGCCTCCGCCAAAAGCACGTCGCTCCACAATACAGGCGTCACTAAAACGTTCTCTAACACGACGATAGACTCTTGAACGGCCGTCGCTGCTGTCTAAGTGAAACCTGGACTCGTCTGTAAACAGAATACCCGCCCAGTGTCGGCGATTAAAGCGCAAGTGTCTTCTACACCAAGCCTGACGTGCTACACGATGGCGTCTTAGCAAAACTGAACGGACAGCCGGACGTCGCGAACAAATACGCTGTTCACGTAATCGATTCCGTACAGTTCTGGGGCTGATGGCACGCAATCCAGGAATGGTCCGCGCTGTCAGACTTTCCGTTTGGAAGTGATTCCTGAGGTGCACGAGTCGGGTATGATTGTCCTGCTGTTGTGACGTCACGCGTGGACGACCTGCACGTGGTCGGTCTCTGACATTACCAAATTGTTGAAAACGTCGCGACAAAGCCTGAATAGTGTTTATGTTGACACCAAATTGCGTAGCAACAGCGCAATGGAGCATTTCAGCCTGGATCATACCAATTGCGCGAAGGCGGTCATTTACATTTAGCCTGGGCATTGCTCTACGACCACTTTCAACCGAAAAAACCTGCTTTTCTGTTCCACCGGTTGCCAAACAATGACCCGACAGTAGCAAAGTCGACAAAAGCTGGAGCAGTAAAATGTTGGGCGGAAAAACCTTGAAAAACAGACCCATGTCCAAGAAGCGAAACGGCACGTGCCAATACGGAATTGACCCCGCGATTGTGTGGCGGTGCGTTCACTGGTCAACTGTGCAAAACATCAGGCTAAAATATTGAGCCGTGTTAATTTTATCTGATGTTTCAAGTTACACTGTTACTTTTTTCCGCTAATATATTATTAGACATTCAGCAATTTGACCTTTTTTCATTCAGCATATGGCCTATTTGACCTCTGACATTCAGCATTCGTATATTTGACTATTGTCATTCAGCATTCAACTATTTGACCTATTTTAATTCTGCATTCAGTTATTTGACCTGTTGCCATTCAGCATTCGGATATTTGACCTGTTTACATTCAGCATTCTAGTAACTCTGGTTCTATGTCTGTACAGGTGCGGCATGTAATATATTCTGAGAACAACGAGTCCTCGGCTTCTGTGAACAACGAAAAGAGTAGCCCATGAAGTGGCAACAGCGGGTTTCCTCTCTCTATATATGTGTACTCCTTAACCATATGTCCGACGCCATATAACCGTAAATAAAATTTGTGGAGTGCGTCGTTAAATAAAACATTTCATTCCTTCCTTCATCCTTAAAACTAGTTCAAAGAGAGTAATGCTTAGGCCCTCTTAAATGTATATGGTATCAATACGATAATATCGTAAATGGATGTCCATAATCTAAGTTAGGAGAGAAATCACTCCCCTCAATTTGTTTCCATGACAAGGTCTGGTTAGTATTTTCTAATAAAGAGATATAACCAATATATAATCACAGCCAAGCTTTACAAGCATAAAATGTGTGACACCTTACATTTCTCTACATGTAAAAGACAACTTATTATCACATGGCACTGTAGCCGATTTAAGAATTTTTTAAAGTATGATTCAAAGCCTTATTATTGCAGAAAATGTCAATTTTATTTTTTATTAGTAACCAATACTGGGTTGAACATCCACTGTACCACTGTAACAATTGTATACTAAATAACAATATATTAATTTATTAGGAATACACATGGCAGTGGGGGTTTTTTCTCCAAAATAAACAATTACTAACAATCAGACTGCAAATGTTTTTGCTTCATAAATATTTGACGCTGCAACAAAAACCAGTTATTTAGACAGGGTACATAATTAATTGAATATATTAGATGTTGCGTTTGTAATGTCCTTCAGCATATATCTACATGTCTACTAACTACAAAACAGAACATGATAAGAACTAAATATGCCTTATTTACATAACATTATTTATAGAAGTCAGAAACGGAGAGATGTGGGATATCTTACTAAAATTTCACATTATCAACATTTTCACTAGTGTACACTGGGAGGAGGGGGAAGGTTGACGGGGGTAATACTAGCGTACGTTTTAAAACGCAAAAAAAGTACATCAAAAACAACATACTTTACGTTCACTTTTAAAAGGTGGGGATTACTAAAAATGAGTACGTCTTACTATGTGTACTCTTTGTAAAAATTTTGAAAGTTGTGATCGAATGGGTCCCAAGTACTTAGATAAAAGAATGTATACGTACTTTTAACTTCGAATCCCAGCTGACCAACAGTAAAAAGCCAACAGTCATATCAGTTCGCCTACTCGTAATGTTGGGAAGAACCAGTATTCTCTGCAGATAAGCATAGACCTGCAATCCTTATCACAAATGTCTGGAACAAGGAAAAGAAATGTTTTGTTTAACGACGCACTCAACACATTTTATTTACGGTTATATGGCGTCAGACATATGGTTAAGGACCACAAGATATTGAGAGGAAACCCGCTGTCGCCACTTCATGGACTAGTCTTTTCGATTAGCAGCAAGGAATCTTTTATATGCACTATCCCACAGACAGGATAGTACATACCACGGTCTTTGCTACACCAGTTGTGAAGCATTGGCTGGAACGAGAAATAGTCCAATGAGTCCACCGACGGGGATCGATCCTAGACCGACCGCGCTTCAAGCGAACACTTTACCAATGGGCTACGTCCCGCCCCTTGTCTGGAACAAATGCATCGTGTCCGTCATCTAGAAAATAGCTTACTAGTGGTAGACTATATCAGTATTGCGTGAAAGGGCCGTAGCTAGCGGGAGGCAAGGGAGCAGTTGAAAAACAAATCCGGAACAAATTATAGAAACTTAAAGAAAATTCTCTTCTTAGCCGTTTAAGGAGTTTTAGACTATTAACTACTCAGTTGCCCCCCCCCCCCCCCCCAAAAAAATCCTAGCTACGGCCCTGCATGATATAAAGGATCAAGAAAATAGCCCAGGGGGACATGGGGCCACGCCCTCTCCTCAATCACACCTAGCTCATTTTCCTCAAACACCTTCCCCATCCCAATGTGAGTGCCACCAATATAAAATCCTGGCTATGTCAATGTACAGATCATGACATTTCTTTTTAAGGAACATATTTAACGGCACCCCAGCCCAATTGTTGGATCTCCGGTTGATACGTTTAAATTAAAATAATAATAAGATGTAGGGCTAATCTATAGGCTAGAGGATAAGTCTAACTAAAGGCTGGCCAATTCACATGACACGATTTAGAGTTGCGTCTGTCGCTATGTGTGATCTAAGCTTAAAGGGACATTCCCGAGTTTGCTGCAAGTTTTAAGATGTTATCGACTAACAGAGACGTTTTAACGATTGTAATTACATATCAAATATATATTTCTGCATAAAATATTAGTGGCTGTATATTAAACGTGTTTCTGATCGTTCTAATATTTGTATTAGGTTAAATTTCATCGTATTTCCTAAAATACTGTTTTTTCGTACGTACGAAATTATTTGAAGACGAAATCCAGTTTGGGCTTCTTACAAATATTAAAACGATCAGAAACACATTGACTATACAGACATTGATATTCTAAACAAGAAAATGTATTTAATATGTGAGTTTAATCGTAGAAATATTTTATTAGTCGGAAACATCTTACAATGGAGCAAACTCAGGAATGTCCCTTTAACTCAATCATCAGAGTTGGCTGTTATGGGTATATACATAGGAACACACACACACACACACACACACACACACACACACACACACACACACACACACATCCACATCATTAATATTTTAAAGACGGCATCTGAGAAAAATTATAAAGTATACATGACACATATGAATGGAAATTTATTATAAACAGTAATCCTGTGCAAAATTATTGTTTTGTTTTTTTTGTTTTTGTTAGTCATGTCCATCAAAATATAATCTTTACATTACAAATGAAGATTAATAAATATTTTTGGGCACAAGGCAATGTGAGATAACCCCTTTAAACACATTTCTTTTATCGGTTCATACATGTATCCATTCATGTGATTTGTTCGGAAACCTTCGGGTGCAAGTAACGAACTTAGCCGACAGTTTCCGAATAAAATAAATAAACGGCGGAGAAATACGAAGCAGCCGACAGAAAAGAGCATGTGAGTGTTTCGGCGAGTGACTTCTCACTATTATTTGTATGCACACTGTTCTAGTGCTCTCACCACAGTTGCTATAGTCATGCAGCTTATTCTAGCTTGATTTAGTAGCATGCTGTGTGTGCACGTCAATTAGGCCTAAATAATGTGTCACCAGAAACATTACTCAATCGGTCACCGACTCGGCGAATGTCACGTCTGCGTTGACTACCTGTGTCCGACACCGGATATTGCTACTGTCGCAGGGACAAATCTTGATACTGATAACACAACTAGAGAAAATAATTATTACATTTTTGTCTTTTAATTTTTTAATTAGTTACTTTTGTGAGTGACCTACTATTATTCTTGGTTTGTAGACGTTCATATAATTAACATTGTAGAACGTTTAGGTCTACATCAGTACATGTAAACTCCGAGTGTACGGGGAATTGCTACGGTGTACGGCGTATTGCTGTACCTTTTCTTCTTTTTTAAAAATAATTTTGAACGTTTACATTGTTTACTCACAGTTAATTGTTTGGCATATTTGCTTGCTAAAAGTCTAAAATAGAGTTTTGTAAAATTTGCTTAATTATCAGTTATCCTACACAGGCCTATGTCACTTTAATTTATATATACCGGCCTCGGTGGTGTCTTGGTTACGCCATCGGTCACCAGGCTGGTAGGTACTGGGTTCGAATCCCAGTCGAGGCATGGGGTTTTTAATCCAGATACCGACTCCAAACCCTGAGTGAGTGCTTCGCAAGACGCAATGGGTAGGTGTAAACCACTTGCACCGACCAGTGATCCATAACTTGTTCAACAAAGGCCATGGTTTGTGCTATCCTGCCTGTGAGAAGCGCAAATAAAAGATCCCTTGCTGCTAATCGGAAAGAGTAGCCCATGAAGTGGCAAAAGCGGGTTTCCTCTCAAAATCTGTGTGGTCCTTAACCATATATCTGACGCCATATAACCGTAAATAAAATGTGTTGAGTGCGTCGTTAAATAAAGCATATCTTTCTTTCTTTCTTTAATTTATAAATATTTTAAAACAGTTTTGTTACTGTAGTTCAATTGCAACACCAAGATGGCAAGATAGTAGCAAGATGTATTGCTACAATGGTACTGTGTGTAGTAATATCCAATGTCAGTGCCAGAGAGTGGTGATTCACTGTCATTTTTGTCTGGCTGTGTAAACTGACCTAAAGTTGTTTTGGATTGAAGAATGGCACAAATTCCAGTTTGCCAAGGTAGAAAATTAAAATGCTGAACAAACAAAAAAAGTTAAAGTTGTGCTAAGTTGTCGTTACGCATTCATTCATTCATTTTATTAATCATTGACTACTGGATGGTAAACATTTGATAATTCTGACATACAGTCTTAGAGAGGAAACACACTACATTTTTCCCATTAGTAACAAGGGATCTTTTATATGCACCATCCCATAGATCGGATAACACATACCACATCAGGCTTTGTTACACCAGTCATGGTGCACTGACTGGAACAAAAAATAACCCAATGGGCCTACCGACTGGCATCAATCCTAGACTGACTGTGCATCAAGCGAGTGCGTTGCCACTGAACTACGTCCCACCCACAGTCATTAAGTATAAATTGCACGTCTGATGGATTTCCGACTTTACTGGCTACGGTTGGACTGCTAGTGGTTCCTTGCACCTGCCAGTGCAGGCGGTCCCCCCTCCTACCCACCCCATCTTTCCTGTCCTGGGTGGAGGAGCCGGCCGAGGACGGCACCTGTGCCCAGGACAGGCATGCGCTACAACAGCTTGCTCTGAATGTGCACGTTAAACACTCTAGTATTGGTATTTCCATCTGAAGAGTTCTTATGCAGGGCTAGGTATTCTGCAACTCACAGAATTATAACAAAGTACCCTGTTTACTTTAACTGGAGAAGTCCCTATATTAGGTTTCTGCTGGAGGGTAAAAGTACTTATGTATGGTACCCTAGAATCTTGGAAATAATGGATATATTTTTATAATTTTTAGATAGATGATAGTAAGAGAACTGCTGTTTAAAATTTGTCAAAGCTCATAAAATGCAACTTGGTCAGTTTTAAAACATTTCAAACCCATAACCACATAGCTAGTACTAGGGGCACCTATGATCTGTTTTGTTTTTATTACTTACCCTCTGATTATTTTCTGGAAGAACATATAACAAGAACATATAACATTTTTATTTCAGATGTATCCGAATCCAGGATACGTTGACATAAGCTGAGCAGACATGTGTCCCCTTACGAAGAAACTACTCCATCAAGAGCATACATTGATCATCCATCAAAGGAAGCTGCCATGACATTTTCATTCAATCCTTTCACTTGGTTGGCAGCAATCAGGGATCATCCTCCACAAGGCGTTACCCTTATTAACATCCTCAATGCTTATGTCCAGCAATATTGCCTTTCTGGCCTTTCTGTACTTTGTGCAGGGCTTGCCAAACGGCCTGCAGACTCGCTTCCTTCCCATCTACTTCCGAACTCATGGCATGTCCCTCTCTAAAGTGGGGTTCTTCCGACTCTTGTTTCTGCCATGGATGTTGAAAGCCCTCTGGGCGCCATTGGTGGATCGTTTCGGTACCAAGAAGCTCTGGCTAATCTGGAGCATGCTGGGTATAGCGGGTACAACCTTCATTGGATCATTTTCTGGTCCCGACCGCCTTGCTGAGCTAACGGCCATTTTGTTTCTGTTCAATATTTTGACATCAACGCAGGACATAGCAGTGGACGCTCTGGCAATTCAGATCCTCAGCTCATCGGAGCTTTCTCATGGAAACATTGCTCAAGTTGTTGCCTACAAGTTCGGGTCCTTGTGTGGAGGTGGTCTCTTTATTTGGCTCAGTGATTATTTCACTTGGATGGCTTTATTTCAGTTGTTGTCACTGGTCTATTTAACAGCAGTTATTACGGCGGCCATTTTTGTCCCCAAACAACCAAGATGTGTAATAACAATTATTGTTCCAGATCCACAGACGGACTTAGCGCCATCTCAAAATGAATCTGAAGCTGGATCGGAGAAGGCAGATGTGTTAGAAAATCAACTTGCTGCAAGTACAAGTAGCTTTCCTGCTGCAAGGGAGGTTCAAGAGGATCTTACGGGGTTGAACTGGTTAACAAATCACCTTTCACTCATTATGAGTTCAGAGGGAACAATGTGGACCATCTGTTACGTGTTTGTGTACAAACTTGGTAAGATGGTCATCTTTGTGTCTAATTGTTTTCTGTTCTCAGACTTAATTGTTGATGGATGAATATTAATAATTAATACTTCTAGTAAATATTCATGGATGGTTTGAACTTCGAAGTATTCAAAATAAACGTGTATCAGACTGGAGAGGGTGGGGGTAGAGGGAATTTTGATTTTTATATTTTAAGCTTCTTTTTGGCATGGTTCAAAAAATTCGAAAAGGTTTAGGAAAGGTGTTTGGCAAAGCTTATAAAATATACTGTATGTATGTATCTTATAAATAATAGATTGAAACAAAGACCACTCGATGCATAAGAGCTTTCGATTCTATAGACTATAAGGGATAGTATACAAGTTTTAAAACTTTACATTATGATTAGAATAATTAAAGGTGCTATGTCAAAGTTTGCATAATGGCGTTTCCAGCTAAAAATATTTATTTATTTTTGCTTTGAAACATAAAGTTTATACCTTTAGCTATATGCCTATAAACAATTACAACCAAATAATTCCATTTATTAGTAGATTTTTTTTAAGAGAGTCATCTTGAGAGTGTCACTAGTGTACACATTAAACACACTAAATTTACCCTCTTGTCGTTCAATGCAAGACGTTTTAAAATTATTATTCTAGAGTTAACTATGAAAAGATTATGTGTGGGATCAATTAATTTGTAGTTATTTATTACAAATAAATGTGAAAATAACAAAATATTAAAGGTCTATAGTTTCAACTTTGATATAGGACCTTTAATTTGATGTCAACGTTGTGGTCACGAGACTATTAAAAAATAACATTATATAAGTAAACACATAAATACTATTTGTTTCCTACATATATTTCAACTATGTTTGAGTAAATTAATTACATACCCGTACATGTCTTCTTCATTACGAGGAAAATACTTTATACAGAGGAAACACAGGAAAGAAGAAAAAGTACTGTCATTATTATTAAATGCATGTCCATTTATACAAAGTAAAATATGGCCCGCTGTTATATTTTAAAACAGCAAGTCAAAAGGTGTGAAAACAAAATAAGACAGAACAGGTGAGGGGAGAGTTTGGGATAGCGTGTGAAAAATAATAATTAACAAAACAAAAAATCTATCTCCACTGAGGGGATTCGAACCACGGGCTCTCATAGGAAAATTGCCAGTAGGAGCACTATATACCAACACTACTACATATAGGACCTCTGAGATGTATTTTAGATTATTATGGAATTAAAATATAACAGAATCACGAGCTACATGTAAATAGCCAGGGTTTCTGCCAGAGGGTAAAATGGGTATGGTGCCATGCCCAGGTATTTTTGCAACATTTTTTTTTTTAAGTTCACTTTTTGGTAAAATTAATTACTCTTATCATTACAGTATGATTTTGTTAACCCTAACCCTAAACTTAACCCATTTTCTTTGTGGAGGAAGCCCCACATACCCCCTGTTGACTGTGGTTGCATTCAGTTCCATAGCGCCATACCCAAAAATTTCTTTCTGGCAAAAACACTGATAGCAGATGAGATAATTGTAAATACAGAGCTCGGTCTTTTAAAAAATGGCCTGTAATTTGTTGGTGATTTTTGCAAGTGAATTTCTATTTCACCTGGTCTAAAAAAAAGGGACTGTTTTTCACTTCTTGTAGGTTGTTATTGCAAACCCTGTAGTTCATAAATATTTTTTTACATAATATATACAGTTGAATCCCGTTGGCTCGAACTCAGTCAGTGCTCGAAAAAGTGTTTGAACTATCGGGTAGTTCGACCTAACCATTTGGTCAACACCATGTAAATGTAACTCAGGAGTTCGACCCAGCGAGATTCTACTGTATTATACAATACAGTGAAACCCCATTAAAGAAATTTTTTGTTTTGTTTAACGACACCACTAGAGCACATTGATTGATTAATTAATTATCGCTAGTGGATGTCGAAACGTTTAGTAATTCTTACTCGTAGTCATCAGAGGAAACCCGCTACATTTGTCCAACAGCAAGGGATCTTTTATATGAACCTTCCCACAGACAGGAAAGCACACACCACAGCCTTTGACCAGTTGTGGTGCACTGGTTGGAATTGGAGAAAACAATTATCAGTTGAATGGATTCACTGAGGTGGTTCGATCCTGCCCTCGTAACAAAAAGGTTTGGTTTTAAAGGGTATCCATTTTACTGACATTCTATTCTGTACTGATATTTATAAAAGGCCAGTTTTGAGGAAATTCCTGTTTACTACTCATTGACAAGGATCTGGTACTGAGGGATTTTACAGTACTTTATTATATGTAATTTGTCAATTTAAATAAAACAAAAACAGTTTGAAAAAAAAGAAGCTGTATATTTGTCAAATATTAGTTTTTTAATTACTAGATATCTATATAAACTTCACGTTAAAAACTAGATTATTTTATTGGTTTAAACAATATTTATTGCTGTTCAAAAACGGTAGCGGTCTGGGATTGACCAACAGGCATTGGCCTATATTAAGGCCTCGCTCAACATTTTACAATATAAATATTTTACAAGTAATAAAAATTAAACATAATGATTATAACTCGTTCCAAATTTACTGGAAAAGAGGGGGAAATAGAAAGAAGAAAAGGTAAAGAGGATGAACAGGTTATTATTTTTAGTCATTATAGTGTAGTTACGGTATTGTAACGGAAGCTTTCGACTACATCTCAGTTACTGAACAGAAGACCGTGTCGATGTCAGCGCTACGTTATCGTATCTAGTTATAGTATAGCTTTAGATGTCAAAAGTTAGAGAAAGAATGTGAATGGTTAATTAATCTCCAGATTATTTTATTGCCAGGAGAGCAGGGGACGCTGAGTATGATATCTCTGTATCTGTTGGATCGGAAGATGGCGGCGGCTGTGGTTGGGTTTTGGACTGGAGTTGTTGGATTGGTCATCTCCATGTTAGGATCATTCATCGGAGGATGGGCCGTGTCAGCTTATAAGTAAACACACTTTGTATGAGTGTGTGTTGTGTGTGTGTATGTGTTTGTCAGTTATGTATGTCATGGTATTTGTGTGTGTGTGTCTGTGTTAGCTCGAGTTACCTCCAGCCCTACCCCTCATTAGTCCCCTACCAGTCCAACTGGAGGGGACTATAGGTTTTATCTCCGTCCTTTTGTCCATCTGTCTGTCTGTCCCATATGTAGTTTTCCGGATGTTTTTTTTTTAGAATGCCTTTAAATATTGAGCTAAAATTTAGTTTATAGCTTTATCAGTCATGTACTGTTACAGATCAAGTTTGACTTTCATGGTAATTTAACCATTTTTGACGGAGTTATGGCCCTTGAAGTTAGGAGATACAAAAAATTCTTAGGTTCAATAGGGGACATTGCTTTAGCAGTACTCGCAGAATGCTTGTTGATATTGTTATGTGGGGTAATATATCAATATCAATAAGAAGTGGGACTGGAGGTGACTCAAGCTATGCACATGTGTCTGGTTTTATTTTTGGGGTTTTTTTTTGTGTGTGAGTGTCTGTGTGTGCGTGCATGTCTGTGTGTGTGCGTGCATGTCTGTGGGTGTGGGGGTGTGTTTGTGTGGGTGGGTGGGTGTGGGTGTGTGTGCAGACCTCAACATGAAAAACAAATTGAGGGAAGTTTTTAATTGCTCCCCTAACTTAGATTATGGGAAGCCAACTAAGATATCAAATTAATATTATATAAATTCACATGCTAAAGGGAGCTAAAAATTACTCTCCTTGAACTAGTCTCAGGGCAGTGATAGTGATAGCTCCCATTAAACATCAAGGTGTGTGACTGTGTGTGTGTGTATGTGTGTGTGTGTGACTGTGTGTATATGTGTGTGTGTGACTGTGTGTGTGTATGTGTGTGTCTGTATGTATGTATGTATGTATGTATGTGTATTTGTTCATATATGTGTCACTCTGTGTGTGTCCTTGAGTTTGTGTGTATGTCACTGTTGCCAGATAAATATTGTATTAATAAGTCATTTAATATGTAACATTCAAACATAAAATGGAATCTGTTGCCAAAATTCAACTTTGGTAACAAAAATTAGATAATCTTTCATCTCTGGGTATAATATATTTCAGCCATCATCCTTAATTTTTAGATGTGCAGGTCAATGTCCTGACAAGTGAAAATGTGCTCGGACCAGCCAACTGTTCCTCAATGGTTGTCCAGTGGACAAGTAAAATGTTCCATTGATGCAGTTTCATTTTGAGCAAAAATACGATCCTTATACTTGAATAAAACAAAACATTTGACAGGTGAAAATATTACTGGACAGGTAGATTTCTCGATGTACTTGTCTGGTGGACAAATAAAAACTTCTACTTATTTCAGTCGCTGCAGGTTAATCTCTCTCTCCTCCACTACGGCACTCCCACCTCTTACCCACTCACTGCATTATCATTATCGTTGTCAACAGGTGGCAGCCAGTGACGGTATTGAAGTCCATTGCTTGGGTGAGAACAGCACTAATTGGCGTCATCAGTGCGACTGTCATCATAGCAACCATGTCTGAACAGGAAGACTTTCATAGCTTTTGCAATTGTAAGATTATTACATATTTTATCTGTGATTAATTTTAGAAAATTCCCCCAACAAAATAAGCACATATCCTGCTTTTTCCTTGTTTTTTTAAAACACTCTCTTACATGTATATGGTCGAATTACTTCAAATTTTGTTTGGCTGTTGGAAGAAATTATAAATTTGTATGTAAGATATTAAGCAAAAATTTATCTTAAAGTGACATTCCCGAGTTTGCTGCAATTTTTAAGATGTTATTGACTAAGAGAGACTTTTTAACGATTGTAATTACATATCAAATATATTTTTCTGCATCAAATATTATTGGCTGTATATTAAATGTATTTCTGATCATTCTAATATTTGTACTAGGTTAAATTTCATTTTTATTTCCTAAAATATAGTTTTTTCTTACGTACAAACTTATTTGAAGACAATATCCAGTTTGGGCTTTTTACAAATATTAACATTGACATTGAATATACAGACACTGATATTCTAAACAAACAAAAAATATTTAATATGTAAGTTGAATAGTAGAACTATTTTATTAGTTGGAAACATCTTACAATGCAGCAAACTCAGGAATGTCCCTTTAAGACATTACAAAACATTAACAATGTCCAGAAATGCGTTGGTTTTAGAGATATTCATATTCTAGACAAGAGAATGTAAGTAAATTGTAGTTTAATAATATAAAAATATTTTATTTGCCAAAAAACCTTTCAAAATGGCTACAAACTCAAGATAGTCCCTTTAAATTAATCAGTGGAAGAATCACACTCCTAAACATGTTCACAAAGCTCGAAATTAAGAATTTGTTACCTATGACAACTATGAAAAGTTTTTGTCATAGGCACAATGCTTACTTACGGCAATGTTCAGCCTGCCTAAAGCAATTTTAAACAATATCTGCAACAAATCAACACAAAATTAAAAACCAAAAATATCCTTCAACTGACGTCAAATCATTTTTATCCAGCAGCAAAAAAACCCTGCAATTATTAAAGCCCTAGCTGACCTACAGCAGTTCATCTTAAAGCAACAGCAGCAGTGGCGGATCCAGAAAATCCATTTGGGGTGGGGTGGGGGGGGGGGGACAATGACATGAGGCGGAATGACAATGGAACTTTGGGAGGTTTGGGGGGGGATTGTAAACAAATAAAAATTAATACATAATAAAATTATAACCGTAGCCCCCCCCCCCCCCCCCCCCCCCCCCCGATTTGCCTCTGAGCAGTTGGTGCTGCCATTAATTTCAAGCCCTGTGTTCAAGTGATATTGATTTATAATCTTATATATTATGTAATTACATTTATTTCCACCCCAAAATAAATTAATAAATTCGTCTTCTTTTTTTCATTGACAAAAAGAAATTAGGGTCGTAGCAGTGGAATAAAAATGAAAATGTGTGCATTCTTGTGATTGTGGGTTATTAGTAATTATCTAGTGTGAAGCTAGGTTGTATTTATTATCCCACCCAGTGTTTGACACTTTTACATAACAATAGCATCCATGCTTACCATGTACAAAACAAAAAGTCTCAACATTAGGTTGAAAAGTACAGTTGAATCACGTTGGCTCGAACCCCGTTCCTCCGTATTATGTTACGGGTGGGACGTATCCCAGTGGTAAAGTGTTTGCTTGATGCGCGAACGGTCTGGGATCGATCCCCTTCAGTGGGCCCGTTGGGCTATATCTCGTTCCAGCCAGTGCACCACGACTGGTATATCAAAGGCCGTGATATGTGTTATCCTGTCTGTGGGATGGTGCATATAAAAGATTCCTTGCTGCTAATCGAAAACAGTAGCTCATGAAGTGGCGACAGTGGGTTTCCTCTCTCAATATCTGTGTGGTGCATAACCATATGTACGACGCCATATAACGGTAAATAAAATGTGTTGAGTGTGTAGTTAAATAAAACATCCTTCCGTATTATGTTGTATTAAGTTGTAAATAATAACTGATCAACAGTAGGTCATCCCTTACACAGGGGTGTAATAAATCTGTGTATTGAACTAGGAGTGACACCACATCTCTTCAACCATGTTATAGGAGCGGGACGTAGCCCAGTGGTAAAGTGCATGCCTGGTGTGCAATCGGTTTAGGATCGATCCCTGTTGGTCTGGTCAGGTCATAGGACGAACATGCACATTCAGAGCAAGCTGTTGCAGTGCACGCCTGTCATGGGCGCAGGAGTTGACTTACGGAGGCTCCTTCATCCAGGACAGGATGACCATGTTGGTGGGCCCATTGAACTATTTCTTATTGCAGCATGTGCACCACAACTGGTATATCAAAGGCTGTGGAATATGCTACCCTGTCTGTAGGATGGTGCATATTAAAGATCCCTTACTACTAATGGAAAAATGTAGCAGGTTTCCTCTCTAAGACTATATGTAAAAGTTATCAAACGTTTGACATCCAATAGCCAATGATTAATAAATCAATGTTCTCTAGTGGTCTTGTTAAACAAAACAAACTTTAAACTTTTTAATCACTTTGTCTTTTCTGTTGTAGTTGTCATCCTCGTTAGCATGCTGGTGTTGCTTCTATTCAGTGGCATGACAACCACCATGACCTTCACCTTGATGATGCAGTGTTCACAGAGGGCGCCACCGTGTGTTCAAGCCAGTCACTACAGCACAGTGGCCACCATTGAAGTGGTGGGAAAGTTGACGTTTTCTGTACTCGTTGGAATGCTTGCTGACTCTATGGGATATCCATTTTTGTTTTTTGTTTGTACTTTGCTAGCAGCAGCTGTTGTGCCTTTATTTAAATATGCTCCGCCAGTTTTATGGAATCAAGAAATTGTGAATAAAAACTCTTGACAATAATCCTTTTTTGTTTTGTTCATATTTTTTGTCATATCTCTCTGCCACAATCATCCACCTGTTGAACCAATGATACGTGATTGGCTTATCAAAGGTTATGGTATGTGCTGTTCTGTCTGTGAAAAAGTGCATATAAAAGATCACTTGCTGGTGCTAATAAGCAGATGCCGTGATGTTCTTGCACCAGGATTCTTATCAATATCAACAAGTCCTATACACTATTTGCTTCTTTTTACTTGTCCCATCTAAAATTTAATCCATTTGGCTATTACTCATTACAGCCTATGCTCCACAAACTGGTATAACAAAGGCTCTGGTATGTACTACCTTTTCTCTGGAATGGTGCATAAAAATATCCCTTTCTGCTAAAGGTGCATTCTCATTATGCAATTAGTAGCACAGACTTATCGCATGCGATTTGTCGGCCCTACAAAAATCAGAAAATATACAATTAAAGTTGTTCCGATTTGCATAATGTGAAAGCCCCTTATTGAAAAAGTAGCTCATGTTTTGGAGGCAATGATTTATAACGATCTGTAAGGTCCTTAACTACAATGTACATGTTTGACACCACAAAACTAATTAAAATGTGATGGGTGGTGTTAAATAATGCATTTACTTCTCTTTCCAGTATCCAATTTTTATAAATCAATGTGCTATAGTGGTGTCATTAAATCAAACAAACCTATCGGACATCAGAATCACTTGTCCTCGGCAAAGGGACAAGCATTAACGTTATAGCCTCTAAATCGTTGTATAATAAAAATGTACTGGGGTGTCATTAATAATTTCTTTTTTATTTTCTTTCACTCCCTAACATTCAAAAGACGTCAAATAGGTTTATATTGACACATTCTCCACCATATTATGTTGGTATTAACACTTCGGAATGCACGGTTTTATTTCATATTAAAACAAAGACTCAAAAACAATTGGTGACAATAATTTTATTTTGTAGAAAAAAGAAAACATATATTATCACAGCCAAGACTTTTATCACAGTTGCTATAAAAGACCAAACAATTGAGATGAAGCACCTTGAATTATCTTCAAAACTAAGTTTGGAACTAATCGAGACACTTTCCCCCATAATATTAAAAGGTTTATCAAAACCATATATCTTGCATCTACCCTGCATGAACATCATAATGCATCAATGGAAATACATATGTAATTCATTTTACCAATGAAATTTTTTTGATTTGAACTCATAATGTCTAATTCAGTAACGGTGAACAAGCAAAAACCCTGTTTAATCGAAGGGAGATAATCAGATTAATCTTTCAAGCAGTTTACAATTTGATGTGCCTGAACCTCTTTTGGATATAGGCATGTAAATAAAGTAACAGTAACAATTTGTTGTTTTTAAAGCCGCTGAACCCTAGTTTTTGAGTTCTCCTAGACCCCCCTACAATAAACATTCTGGCCCATATAGAAGAAACAAACACCATATAATTGCATACAGTCAGTGCCGAATATGACCAGACGAGCTTTATTATAACAACAACCTTAACCATATTATCAAGACTTGGTCAGTCTCACAACATAAATACACTCTTCAACACGTATTCTAAGGGTTCGTCAACCTCCTTTAGGACCAACTCCGATAATAATCTGCAAAATGTAAAAAAGATTTGTATGTTATAATGTATAATTCAAAACAAAACATATTATAAAGTCTTGTCAGTCTGAGAACTCTGTTCTGAACTTAATACGTATTATAAAGGTTCGCCAACCCTGAACAGCCCAAGTACAGTTATAAAAAATAATATAATAATCTATTCGTCATTCTGACTGCCGACCACTGAATTGAGAGAACTCATCACATGATACATTGCCTTTTATACCACATACATAACGCCCTCTATAAATACATATTACCTCCCTTGTTTATTTCCGTATACTAGGAGAAATAAATTTCTTTCTAATTCGGATCTCAAACGAAAGAAATTACATGTACCTTATTTGCTTCTCATAAAATTAATTTTAAGATCCACAACAGGACAATAAAACATTTCGCATTTGCCAAAACTGATAAATTAAGGGAAATGGTTTAAGCAGTTTCATCTTTTTCACGGTTTTCTTCTTTTTTTCAACTTTTTGTATCATAACTGATTGCTTTCATGTTTAATTATCTATTATTATTATCACTAATAATTATGTTCATTTTATTATTCTGTAATCTTGCTTTATACGAACACATTTATTTTTAAGTTTGTGTGCTTGTCAACCAATACCACTGACTCAAGTATTGTTCAACAAGTTACTGATAAAAAATCATCCATAATAGCCAACAATATTTAACTAATCAGCAGTAAAATAGACTAATATTTATTCTATTATTAGCTGTCACCGAAATAGTGATAGCCAAAATACAACAAAAACCATAAAAATAAAAATTTGCTCATGGTGATAAATGAACGAAACTGGCAATGTGTTAAATGAACATGTACTAATGGTATTGTTTCTTTAGAATGTTAATGAACATTAAATCTGTTTACGAACATAATTACCAATTGTTATATACACCTCTGCTTATTGCAGTACAGACAGCTTACAATTAATGGCCATAGATTGTCGACGGTTAAGTATGCTTATGTTCATTAAATGGAAAATAAGTTTTAAAATATTTATATAACAAACATCTGGTCTTTCATGGTTGTAAAATCTCTAACACAATTACCAACAGAAAACTTACACTTTATGGTCATAGATCGTGGACGGAAATGTATGAACATCAACATAACAGTGTAATAATGATAAATTACATAGACAAAATTCTTATGTTCACTAAATGGAAAATAAGTTTTAAAATATTTATATCACAAACATCTGGTCTTTCATAGTTGTAAAATGTCTAACACAACTACCAACAACTAAATTGAATCTCTATAGTGAAAAAACACACCAAACAAACATGATTACATTTCATGGCAATAGCTAGTCAAAACCTAATAGGTGGCAACTGAAAACAAAAGCAGGCAAGACAGGTGTTTGACTGACTTGAAGTAGGGGAAATTTTAGACACTAAGGGCACCTGGGATTCCAAATCACCGGGATGGAAACTGCTATCACTGACTCCCTGCTAGCTATAACCCTGTATTTTGACTTGAGCTCAATATACAATACATGATTTTTGTTACACATGATGACAATTCCAATTAAAATTAGCTCTACTGGTCTACCAGTAGATCTAACAGCATTGCATGGACTGCCATGTCCAGGTGACATTTCATCTATAAATAACAATTTAAATATCAACCAATTACACTTCTCCTTTTAAAGCATTATTCGGAAGCATACACATAAAAATATCGGGCGAGACTATGCAATAGGCAAATTTGTTGGTCTATTTCAACATTAACAAACAGGGGGAAAAGTGCAGTAATAAACTCTGGATTGTATTCAAGTATAAACAGATTTTATGGCTATACCATCACGTTTTTTTTTTCCGTCTTGAAACAAATTTTATATAAATTTTATATTGAAATTAGTTTCCGGCATACTTCGTAATTCACCCGAATCATTTCGTATACCCCTGGCATAATCTCAAATGTTTTCAAATCACTGGCATGAGTTTGCACGTAAGTTTTGATTGGTCGAATGAAAGGTCAACTGGACATGAGCTCCAACGGGGTGCCGTTAGATCCACATATAATAGTAATTAACCAGTGGAGCTAATTTTAATTAGATTGCTAGCTAAGGCCCTACATTTTGATTTGAGCTCAATATACAATACATAATTTTTCTTTCAACACATGTATATAAAATTAAATCTACCTCATGACTGTCAAGGTATGATAAAGTTAAATTAAAAGATTTTATTTTTTCATCTAACAATAAAGCAGAGAAACTGTCATCTACATATATCTAAAGGTTTGTTTATTAAGGTTTGTTTTGTTTAACAACACCACTAGAGCACATTGACTTATCATCAGCTATTGGGATGTCAAACATATAGTCATTTCGACACAGTCTTAGAGAGGAAAACCTACA
The DNA here is from genome assembly GCF_016097555.1 of Gigantopelta aegis. Taxonomy (NCBI): domain Eukaryota; kingdom Metazoa; phylum Mollusca; class Gastropoda; order Neomphalida; family Peltospiridae; genus Gigantopelta; species Gigantopelta aegis. The sequence goes on along the minus strand of NC_054700.1, from coordinate 11,495,641 downwards.
TTTTTTCATTACTAGCAAGGGATTTTTTATATGCACCGTCCCACAGACAGGATAGCACATACCACGGTCTCTGATACACCAGTCATGGTGTACTGGCTGGAACGAGAAATAGCCGAATGGGTCTGTCTAAAGAAAGTAATAACAAATATTGGTTACTAGTGATGAGAAGCAGTTGGAATTTTCTCATCGATCATCGGTCGGCACCAACCGATCAACGTTCGATTACACAGTCAAATAGAATTAGAAGAACATAAGGATTTGAATGATTATAGCTTTTTATAATCGATCATCACATCGGTAGAGCCAAAGTGATAATTTTTCAAGTGTAATCAATCATTGGAACATCACTATTGGTTACTTATAGAGACAGTCCCAATTGCCATGCAACATGTTTCTGATTAACTAAGCATTTTCAACAACTATAATAATTTTCCCTGCAACCACTGTTTCTATTGACAGATTATGATGACCGATTAAAGTAAAGTTATAAACCTATGCTTTTGACGTCACTCATATGTCACATGCATAGCTACATTACAAAATTGTTCATTTGACCTCTAGGTCATCGTACAATGTGGCAGAAATAACAGCTTTTCCCCTTAATTTTTGTAGTCTGATGTATAAAAATAATAACTATTTACCGACGTCAGATATCTACTTGATCCTGTTCAGGCCAAATGAGAAATTCTGCTCGGCAGAGCCTCGCAGAATTTCCCATTCTTACCTTCAAAGGATAAAGCAGATATCCGACGTCATTTACTAGTTATTCTCTATTTATTAGTGACATTTTATCTTATTTAAGAGTATCAGTGTCGTCACATCCAATGTGTTTCTGGCTGTGCTAATTCTCACACAAACTGATGGTCGGGATAGAGTTCAGTTGCAGAGCTCTCACCCGAGATGTAATGGGTCGCAGAATTGTTCACCCTCTGTGGACTCGTATTTTCCCTGTCCCAACCAGAGTATTAAAGGCAATCAGCGCATGCTGTCCTGTATATTCAATGCATTTCTTGTCTTCATAATGTCTGTAGTAGCCCAAACTGGATTTCACCTCCCAATAATTTCATACATATTTAAAAAAAAATTTATACAGTGAAACCCCTCTAAACCGGACACCCTTGGGACCAAGACAAATACCCAGTTTTAAGAGGGATCCAGTTTAGAGAGGTTAAGTTCTGTACTGGTTTTTAAAAAGGGACTGGGTAAAACGTCCGGTTTTGAGGGAATTCTGGTTTAGAGAGGGTCCGGTCTTGAGAGGTTTCACTGTACTGGGAAATAAAATTAAATTTCACCAACTAAACCCATCAGAAAGACATTGTATATACAGACACTGATATTCTAAGGAAGAAAATGTATTTAATGTGTAATTTTTAGAAGACGTTATTTTTGTTAGATGGAAACAACTTAACAATGGCAGCAGGCAAGGGAAAGTCTCTTTTAAATATTTAAGCTTTTCATTTTTTATCTAATAATATATTAATATGAATGTAGCAGTCTGTCAAATAATTTTGTTGGTTTTTTTGTTAGCATAATCTGAACAGTTAACTAATCTGAAAAATGTATTGGAATTATAATGTAAAAATAACCGAAACAATAACAATGAGCAATGTTTAACAATTATTTGCTAAATACATAAAGAGTAAATACAAAGGAACATAACATGGGGAAACAATTCATAAAAATAAATCATGAAATTATTAGTACAATACAGTAGAAATTTATATTAGGGATTACAAAACTGTGTTACAATAGGAGAAAACAACAGTAAATAAAATAATAACTTTGAAACACCAATATAATATACAATAATACAGACAGTCACAATGCTGGGTGGAAACAGCAGATAATAATTTGAACAAAATACTAGTATTATATAATATTAGTAACAAATTAAATTAACTGTGCTACAAAACAGTTATGGTGTTTGTAGTCAATAAAGAAAGAAATGTTTTATTTAACGACGCACTCAACACATTTTATTTACAGTTATACGGCGTCAGACATATGGTTAAGGACCACACAGATTTTGAAAAAAAAACCCGCTGTTGCCACTACATGGGCTACTCTTTTAGCAGCAAGGGATCTTTTATTTGTGCTTCCCACAGGCAGGATAGCACAAACCATGGCCTTTGTTGAACCAGTTATGGATCACTGGTCGGTGCAAGTGGTTTACACCTACCCACTGAGCCTTGCGGAGCACTCACTCAGGGTTTGGAGTCGGTATCTGGATGAAAAATCCCATGCCTCGACTGGGATCCAAACCCAGTACCTACCAGCCTGTAGACCGATGGCCTAACTACGACGCCACCGAGGCCGGTTAACAAAATAAGGACTTCTCCTTTCACTTTTGAAACAATGATTGTTTTTCTCTGCCAATAAGACCTGTGGCCTAATTCACAAAGGTCTCTAAGGCTCTGTTAAACAACAAAGTAGCCTCTTTGCAAGTCTTTTAGCATTGCACTGTGAGATCGCAAAGTTGCGAGAGTTTAGTGAATTAGATCTGAGGAAATTAATCACAAACATTAGCATTGCATATTATACATGTTGGGTTTTTTGAGGGTTTTTTTCTTTTAATCATTTGTTATACCATATTTCAGGCAAAACAACAAACAACAAAGGGGACTTCTGGCAACCCTTGCCTCACAATATCGGGTAAGTATTCGAGTGTCTATGAAGATGTTGGCGCGAGATCTAGTTTGGTCAATGGAGTACTCTTCTGAGGTGCTTAGATCAAAGGATAGAACCCCCTTGGTGGACACATTCTCCGATTGGTTTTTTTCCCATCCCAACCAGTGTCTTGCAACTGACATATCAAAATCCATGGTAACAAAAGTGCATATAAAAGATCTGTTGCAACTAATAGCAAAATGTAGCAGGTTTCCTCTGACGACTATGGTCAGAATTACCCATTGTCTGATATTCAATAGATGACGATTCATTAATCAATGTACTCAGAGGTGTTGTTATAAAAAAAAAAAAAAAAAAAAAAAAAAATTTACCTTAAGTCATATTAATCATTTGAAGTACATGTACATATACTTTAAAGAAAGCTACAGTTGTTAGAACAAGGGAAGGGAGGGTAAATGTAGATGGTGTTATTCATCTTCTGATAACATTAACAAAGAAAGGAAATGTTTTATTTAACGACGCACTCAGCACATTTTATTTACGGTTATATGGCGTCGGACATATGGTTAAGGACCACACAGATATTGAGAGAGGAAACCTGCTGTCACCACTTCATGGGCTACTCTTTTCGATTAGCAGCCAGGGATCTTTTATATGCGCCATCCCACAGACAGGATAACACAGACCACGGCCTTTGATATACAGTGAAACCTCTCTAAACCGGACACTCTTGGGACCAAGACAAACGTCCAAATTTAAAAGGGATCCAGTTTACAGAGGTTAAATTCTGTCCGGTTTTACGGGAATTCCGCTTTACAGAGGGTCCGGTTTTAAGGGAATTCCGCTTTACAGAGGGTCTGGTCTCGAGAGGTTTCCCATTACCAGTCGTAGTGCACTGGCTGGAACGAGAACATTAACAAAGAAAACATCTTGTAAATTTAATTGTCCGAAGCAGTCAATTACTGTGACAGTGTCATTAAACAAATATTCCATATCCTTTCCTATAGTGTTAAGAATTGTTTGAATTTTCATCATCGATCATAGATTTAACTCATTTATACCAACCAATCAAGTTTAAATAATGCAATTTGTTTTTCCCATATTGGGATTGAGGAATTTATTAATGTATAAAAGTCACAAATTGTATAAACTTGTGCAGCATAGCAAAAAGAGTTTATGTTCAATTTGTGACTATTAAATATCGATAAATATAGTCTGAAATACACATAATTAGTTTTTTTGTCATTAACATGATAAATTTTCCGTAATAATATCATTTTCTGTATTTTATCGAAGAACAACATTAGTTTTCTCAAATCATTCCGTCACAATCCAATAAACCAGTACAAAGTCTCTTATAATATAAAATTTAAAAAATTTAAAATGCCTAAAAAACTAAAAATGTTCTGGTTGTGAGCACCAAAATATTTTTGTTATCTCATCGTTTTTCCTCCTGACTTTGCCGACTTCATGGACTGTTGAGAAATACAGCTGTATCTCCGCTCAGTCGGCTCGTGTTTGGGGCTGAGTGTGAGCTCCGTGTTCAAACCGTGCTGGAGGAACGTGTGTATGAGGTCGTTCACCTTGTCCGGCACCTCAATCATCACCATATGACTGGCATCTTCTATCACTTCAAGGTGCGAGTCGTATATAGCCTGCAAGACAGTTAAATAACTTCAAGGTGCGAGTCGTATATAGCCTGCAAGACAGTTAAATAACTTCAAGGTGCTAGTTGTATATAGCCTGCAAGACAGTTAAATAACTTCAAGGTGCTAGTCGTATATAGCCTGCAAGACAGTTAAATAACTTCAAGGTGCTAGTTGTATACAGCCTGCAAGACAGTTAAATAACTTCAAGGTGCTAGTCGTATATAGCCTGCAAGACAGTTAAATAACTTCAAGGTGCGAGTCGTATATATAGCCTGCAAGACAGTTAAATAACTTCAAGGTGTTAGTCGTATATAGCCTGCAAGACAGTTAAATAACTTCAAGGTGCTAGTTGTATATAGCCTGCAAGACAGTTAAATAACTTCAAGGTGCGAGTCGTATACAGCCTGCAAGACAGTTAAATAACTTCAAGGTGCGAGTCGTATATAGCCTGCAAGACAGTTAAATAACTTCAAGGTGCGAGTCGTATATAGCCTGCAAGACAGTTAAATAACTTCAAGGTGCTAGTCGTATATAGCCTGCAAGACAGTTAAATAACTTCAAGGTGCGAGTTGTATATAGCCTGCAAGACAGTTAAATAACTTCAAGGTGCGAGTTGTATATAGCCTGCAAGACAGTTAAATAACTTCAAGGTGTGAGTCGTATATAGCCTGCAAGACAGTTAAATAACTTCAAGGTGCGAGTCGTATATAGCCTGCAAGACAGTTAAATAACTTCAAGGTGCGAGTCGTATATAGCCTGCAAGACAGTTAAATAACTTCAAGGTGTTAGTCGTATATAGCCTGCAAGACAGTTAAATAACTTCAAGGTGCTAGTCGTATATAGCCTGCAATACAGTTAAATAACTTCAAGGTGCTAGTCGTATATAGCCTGCAATACAGTTAAATAACTTCAAGGTGCTAGTTGTATATAGCCTGCAAGACAGTTAAATAACTTCAAGGTGCGAGTCGTATATAGCCTGCAAGACAGTTAAATAACTTCAAGGTGCGAGTCGTATATAGCCTGCAAGACAGTTAAATAACTTCAAGGTGCGAGTCGTATATAGCCTGCAAGACAGTTAAATAACTTCAAGGTGCTAGTCGTATATAGCCTGCAAGACAGTTAAATAACTTCAAGGTGCGAGTCGTATATAGCCTGCAAGACAGTTAAATAACTTCAAGGTGCGAGTCGTATATAGCCTGCAAGACAGTCGTATATAGCCTGCAAGACAGTTAAATAACTTCAAGGTGCTAGTCGTATATAGCCTGCAAGACAGTTAAATAACTTCAAGGTGCGAGTCGTATATAGCCTGCAAGACAGTTAAATAACTTCAAGGTGCTAGTCGTATATAGCCTGCAAGACAGTTAAATAACTTCAAGGTGCGAGTCGTATACAGCCTGCAAGACAGTTAAATAACTTCAAGGTGCGAGTCGTATACAGCCTGCAAGACAGTTAAATAACTTCAAGGTGCGAGTCGTATACAGCCTGCAAGACAGTTAAATAACTTCAAGGTGCGAGTCGTATATAGCCTGCAAGACAGTTAAATAATTTCAAGGTGTGAGTCGTATACAGCCTGCAAGACAGTTACATAACTTCAAAGTGCGAGTCATATATAGCCTGCAAGACTGTTTTAACAACACCACTAGAGCACATTTATTGGCACCTTCTATCACTTCAAGGTGAGTCGTATATAACCTGCAAGATACAAGAAACAAATTAATCTATCAATCCATTAGAGGTAGAGTGCAAGAAGGATGAAGTCTACCGTAAAGGAAAGAAAGAAAGAAATGTTTTATTTAACAACGCACTCAACTCATTTTATTTATGGTTATATGGCGTCAGACATATGGTTAAGGACCACACAGATTTTGAGAGGAAACAAGCTGTCGCCACTACATGGGCTACTCTTTCCGATTAGCAGCATGGGATCTTTTATTTGTGCTTCCCACAGGCAGGATAGCACAAACCATGGCCTTTGTTGAGCCAGTTATGGATCACTAGTCGGTGCAAGTGGTTTACACCTACCCATTGAGCCTTGCGGAGCACTCACTCAGGGTTTGGAGTCGGTATCTGGATTAAAAATCCCATGCCTCAACTGGGATCTGAACCCATTACCTACCAGCATGTGGACCAATGGCCTAACCACGATGCCACCGAGGCCGGTCTCTACCGTAAAGGATTTCCTCAGGAGTGGCTGTCCTCTTATAAACGAGGCACTAGATAGAGATTCATGGAATCAATCACTATATTGCCAAATGCCCATTCAACTGCACTGTGCAAAGATACAGCCCTGATCGCAGTTTACGGTTTTGTCGTTCTCACTGTATATGCTGTGCAGCTGGTATATATGTCCATTTGTTATATGTATTGAATTTGTCACTGGCCTCAGAAGAGTGCTTGCCTGAGGTGCTTGGGTCGAAGGATCGAATCCCCTCGGTAGAGCTATTCTCCGATTGGGCTTCTTCTATGACAGGGCTAGCTGTGGCACTCGCCAAATTCGCCAAAAGTAGTTGGCGAATTTTATTTTAATTTAGCGAAATAATTTCATGTAGAAATTGAAATTTTTTAGAAAGTAACTGCCGATTTCTGCAATTTTTCAATTTTAATAGACAATTTGGCAAAACATTTTGCTCACCCAGAGCTAGCCCTGTATGAATTGCATTGTGGGAGGCTGTCACACTAAAAGCTGCAGCATTAGCAGGGCAGTCTGTTTGTACGTAAACAGAGGGATACCACATGCATAATGGCCGTTAGATACCAGTTACTCGTATACCACATGCATAGTGGCCGTTAGATACCAGTTACTCGTATACCACATGCATAGTGGCCGTTAGATACCAGTTACTCGTATACCACATGCATAGTGGCTGTTAGATACCAGTTACTCGTATACCACATGCATAGTGGCCGTTAGATACCAGTTACTCGTATACCACATGCATAGTGGCCGTTAGATACCAGTTACTCGTATACCACATGCATAGTGGCCGTTAGATACCAGTTACTCGTATACCACATGCATAGTGGCCGTTAGATACCAGTTACTTGTATATTAAGCCTAAGGGCAGGATATAGCCCATTTGCAAAGTGCAAACTTGATATGCAATCCATCTAGTAACAATCCCCGTTAGTCCACACTTTTAGGTCATCTCTTGCACATTAGGCAAGCACCCTACCCCAAAAAGATTGTGACTGCCCTGAACACTGTCAGTGCTTACATGTACCTCCTCCATATCTTTCTCCTCCTCCAGGGAGATGAGCCATAGATAAGCAGAGTGGGACACATTAGCCAGTTGTGAAAGAACTTGTCACCCTTACCCTCCCATGCAGTACATGTGACTGCCCTGAACCCTATCAGTGCTTACCTCATCCATATCTTTCTCCTCCTCCAGGGAGATGAGCCGATCATGCAGTCCACAGATGAGCAGAGCGGGACACATGAGCCAGGTGTGAAAGAACTCATCACCCTCCCCTGTGGTACAAATGACTGCCCTGAACACTGTCAGTGCTTACCTCCTCCATATCTTTCTCCTCCTCCAGGGAGATAAGCTGGTCAGACTGGGACACATGAGACAGATATAAAAGAACTCATCAGCCTCCTCCTCCCCCTCACCCGTGGTACATGTGACTGCCCTGAACACTGTCAGTGCTTACCTTCTCCATATCTTTCTCCTCCTCCAGGGAGATAAGCTTGTCAGACTGGGACACATGAGACAGATGTGAAAGAACTCATTACCCTCCTCCTCCCCCTCACCTGTAGTACATGTGACTGCCCTGAACACTGTCAGTGCTTACCTTCTCCATATCTTTCTCCTCCTCCAGGGAGATGAGCTGGTCGCGCAGTCCATATATGAGCAGAGTGGGACACATGAGCCAGTTATGAAAGAACTCGTCACCCTCCCCCTCCCCATCCCCCGTGATACATGTGACTGCCCTGAACCCTATCAGTGCTTACCTCCTCCATATCTTTTTCCTCCTCCAGTGAGATGAGCTGGTCGAGCAATCCATATATAAGCAGAGTGGGATACATGAGCCAGTTATGAAAGAACTCGTCATCCTCCCCCTCCCCTGTGATACATGTGACTGCCCTGAACCCTATCAGTGCTTACCTCCTCCATATCTTTTTCCTCCTCCAGAGAGATGAGCTGGTCGCGCAGTCCATATATAAGCAGAGCGGGATACATGAGCCAGTTATGAAAGAACTCGTCACCCTCCCCCTCCCCCACCCCGCCCCCGTGGTATATGTGACTGCCCTGAACACTGTCAGTGCTTACCTCCTCCATATCTTTCTCCTCCTCCAGAGAGATTAGCTGGTCGCGCAGTCCGTAGATGAGCAGAGCGGGACACATGAGCCAGTTGTGAAAGAACTCGTCACCCTCTGGCCAGATCTGTCCGTTCATAGTGTGCTGTAGAACGTAGGTCGGGATCGCAAACGCCTCCTCTGGGGGGATCGCCGGCTCCTTTGTACTGTTTAACGCTCCCCTGGAACAAAGTCAAAGATTAAATCACAGACCTCAATGTTTTAAAGGAACTATCACTCTTGCTTCCCATCACTCCCCTGAAACTTGTTCAAGGAGAGTAATTTTTAGCTTTTCTTTACATGAAAATTTATACATTGTATATGGTATCAGTATGGTAATATCTTTAATGAATCCCAATAATCTAAGTTTTCATGTTTAGGTCTGAAATCACACAAGATGCGATGCCTTGGTATGGGTTGCATGCAACCTGCATAAAAGAACACTCAGGCTTTTGAAAATTGTGTGAGTAATCATTTCATTTGTGCTTTGCTCGTGTGTTAAGCCTTTAAATCACAATCGTTTATATAATAATTTAAAATTTCAACCTTCTTGCCCCGGAACCACCCACTGGCTATGTCAGAGGCTGGACCCATGGTAGGCATGCCTGAACCTTTATTGGATATGGGCACGTAAATAGAGTTCCCATTCCCATTCCCAAAATTTCAACCTGAATGACGAGAGATGCACACACTTACTTCTTGTATCTACACTGCACACAGGGTCGTAAACAGGCCAGCATACACAGTGGGAGTGTGAAGACACCGGGTTGGGGACACAGAGGGGTGGGGCTCCCTCCGCTGATCAGCACGAGTTTCGTCACCCGTCGGGACCGATGCCGACCGAGGACAGCAGCAAAGGAACATCTGATAGAAATATATCACACACAATTCATCATCTATAACTTAAAACATATTCATCAGTTCATTCTTTACACTTATAAATAAACATCTGAACTGCAAATAGAAGCATTCCTAAATCATCTGTTTGGTGTTCTTTAATTCATTCTTTATTCATAAGCATTATGTTAATAATAATAAATCATTTGAAGGGAGTACTTGTATGTGTGCACAATGAATGATTCAAACCACATATTCAAAGTTAAAGTCTGTTAAAAATGTTTATCAACACCACTAGAGCACACTGATTAATTACTCATTGGCTACTGGATGTCAAACATTTGGTAATTCTAATATATACTGGTAGCCTACATTTTTCCCCATTAGGATTTTTTACATGCATTTCCCACATATAGTACAGCACATACCACAGCCTCTGTTACACCAACCATGGGGCAAGCCTGTATCTATAGACTTTGCAGATCATTAAAGCATTCTATTGTTTTGATATCCTACTGTTCTTTGTTTGACACCTACATGTAATAGCTAATGTATTCTTTGTGCTGGCGTATTGTTTACATTAATTCATTATTTCTACTGGTCATCTAGAAGTAGGATTCATACCAAACAAAAATCTGAATTTACTTTAATTTCATTAATATTATTATAAGTTTTTTCCTCAAACTAAAATCTAAAATGTTCACTTTACCTTGAATTAAACATGTATCTTGAACGCTAGTCTGAATCAGTCTTTTTTCATGGTGTGGTTTGCATATTTGCTTTTTAATTTTATTTTGTCTTTACACTATAAATTATATTACAATTATTATTTTAAAGCTTACATGTATACAACAAAATTATATGAATCTTACCCATAAGAATGAGCAATTATGACATTTTTTCTATTGCAGTTTTTATCAAACACCGCTGTAAGATCTGCCAATATTTCATCGAAGTGATAGGCACTTTGATTTCTCGGAGCTGAACTCAGTCCATGGCCAATCAGGTCGGGAGCAACAATCTCATACCCCAGAGACGAAAAATAATTCAACTGTGGTTTCCAAATGTCACTGGACCCTCCTACCCCATGGAGGAAAAACAACACAAGATCCTGAATGGAGCATGAATCGTGTTGATCGTGTAGCTCAGTCAGATTCTCCTGAAGCTTCAAATCTTGGTCGGTAAGTTCACGAGGAATGGGGTTCTCCAGATTCGGTACAGTCCCATTTTCGGCTGGCGCAGTACCGGACATCTTATGATTGACGGCAACCTGCACTCCTGATGCTGACCTCACAGCTGCAGGTGTCTTCTCGCCCACGCTTGGCGTTGTGTTTCTGAATGAAGATTCTTTAGAAAACCATGGACTACCCGTACTGTCCCCAGGTAATACAGGAGTCTGTGCCTCAGAATGGGGATCGGCAGGCACTTCTGGTAATGCATTCTGATTGATTGACATTCTCCTTCTCGGCATCTTAAGCGGACCTGACATTGTGGGCATGGGATGACATCCACGTTCCTTGATACGCAAGTAGCTTTGCATATCTTTTTCAAACTTCTCATCTCGTGGTTTTGGGTTCAGATGCAGAATTCTCAGATATCGTTTGTTGCGAATTTCTACGATTTCGTACCCATCATAAATGCCTGGCGAGGGTGATACCTTCTTTTGTCGCTTACAGAAACAGCAGGAGCCTTGTGACATCGAGATTTTTTTCTTCAAAATTACATTATTTGCAGCTAACAAAAAAAGGAGAAAATACCTTTTTATGCATTTCTTTTCACAATGAACATGTAAATACATGTAACATTAAAATATACATGTATCTCAAAACAATCTTCAAACAGTCAAAATAATTCTCAATGAAGAGAATCAACTAGCATGATTTCAATACCAGTTGATGGAATCAATTCAATTTAGGCTGTTCCAATTTTTATATAGCTAGCAAACAAAAATAAAATTCATTTTGAACTAAGAATGCATCCATGTCATTTATATAATCTACATATATTAAATTAATTAACTAGTGCTCTGTGGTATATACTATCCTGTCTGTGGACAGGTGCATAGTTGCCCAGGGGTTTCCCCAGAGGCATATGGGGCCATTACGACTTAGGTGTGTTAGTAAGTGCTTTGGCATCATGAAAGGGCCTCAAATAAATTGCCTCTACACTTTAATTGGCTATATGTGACAATCAACTGTTTTAACAACTTTTAAAACTTTACAGTACACAGGTATTCACTGAAAATGTAAGCGCCTTAAAACTATCCTGGGGAAAGGTCTGTTTGCCAATATACAGGTTTCTTCTCTGAACATAAACAAATTATGTTGTCTTTTCTTTTTAACTTATTTTTGTGCTTATATCCAATTACGGTTCAAGCACGCTGCCATGGGCACAGGTACCCCCCAAACAAAAATCCATAACACAAATACTATAGTTACATATATAACGTATGTATAACATATATCCGATGTCATTGTTTGGGGATACCTGTGGTCATGGGTTACTTGGGTACACACTTCAGCTAATTCATCAAGATTAACCTCGAATGCAAGTGCAAGCACAATTGATGAACTAACACCTCAGCTATCTATGTTGTCTGTTCGGGAGCCGGTACCTGGCTGCGAACCCTGTACCTACCAGCCTTGCGTCAGATGGCTTAACTACAGCACCACCGAGGCCGGTTAAACTTTGTCAAGACAGCTGAAAATCATGCCCAATACAGCGTGCTTAAACACGATGATACGATCAGTCTGATCATCATCATTTTCAGTTTGCCCATTATTCATGCTAATACATTATACAAGTGCAGTACCTCATTCCTGTTCATGTTTTTGGTATATCCTTTAATCAGTGAATGCAATACGTAATCAGCCTAATGTTGATTTTTTTTTTAAAGATATTTTTAAAATTTTAATGCTGAAACCCATATTTACTCAAGTCTGTTTACAATCACTACGAAAGAATGCCCGAAGTGCTACTTCCGTAAAAAGTGTTAATTTTCTTCCGGAATATAGTTCCAAAAACAAAAATGCACATGACAACAATGCAGAGTATATGGCGTATGTTTCATACTCTGTCATTATTATCTAAGCATGTTATTTATTAATTTAGGGTAATTATTAAATAATAAATTGAGTACATGTTACATATAGTGATACTTTGTTGCGTACGAATTTGAGACAAAATTGACGTACGATTACTGCAGGTTGTAGCGATGTAAAGTGGAATTGGTGAAAATAAAATACTAAATAATTAAAAAGAAACATTTATCATGTCTGTAGTATTCAGGTAATATAATTAGTTTGTTGATTTTAAAGTCATTGAGTGTAATGCATACTGACATTATTGTATTCAATGTTGTGCATGTGTGCGTGATGTCAAACATTTATTTGAGGGTTAAAATCCCACCTTTTAAACTGGAGCACCTTACAAAATAATAATTTGGGAGGGGTGTGTGTGTGTGTGTGTGTGTGTGTGCGCGGAGGTCTGTATTTTAACGGCAATTTAAAATAGTTGTGATTTGTCAATATTAAGCACATGTCCTTATTGTGTCATGAATATATGTATTGTTTATAAAATCTGTCATCAAAATAAATAATGGTTAATTCTAAACAAATATGGTTATGCCATAGATATTGATAGCATGGTGGATGTAAACCAGATGTAGTATTAACTCCAAGGTAAGAAAAGTATTGGTCTGATTACTTCAGTCATTGAAAATGCTGGTGCCAAACTAGTTCATCAAGATTAACTTTGACTGCAAGTGCAACATCACACTTGCATTCAAGGTTAATCTTGATGAACTAGTGCCAAACGTGTTCCATACTTAGCCATTTAGCCATCAACGTGAAATGTCATGTTCAATTTGATGGCAGATGTGTTAAGAGTCTTAGACTAGACAGGATCATATTCGGCACGAAGGACATGTATGCTATTGAGTAGCTTGAGTCACCTCCAGCCCTTCCCTTACTGATATTGATACATATCAGTATCAATAAGGGAAAGGCTGGAGGTGACTCGAGCTAGACAGGATCATATTTGGCACGAAGGACATGGTTTTGAGCAACATAGAGGGGTGCTGACCCTGTTGTATGGAGTTGAAGAACATTATTCATATACGTGGGGGGGGGGGGGGGGTCTTTAACTTACCAGCATTCAGAATACATGTTTTAAAAGTGGACAGGGTTGATGTATATATAAAAGTTTGTTTTTGTTTAATGCCACCACTAGAGCACATTGAATTATTAATCATCAGTTATTGGATGTCAAACATTTGATAATTTTTGACATATAGTCTTAGAAACCCACTATATTTTTCTATTAGTAGCAAGGGATCTTTTATATGCATCACCCACAGACAGGATAGCACATACATGTACCACAGCCTTTGATATTTTAGTCGTGATGCACTGGCTGGAACGAGAAATAGCCCAATATGCCCACCGATGGGGATCAATCTTAGACAGACCATGTATTAGGCGAGGGCTTTACCACTGAGCTATCAGGGATGGCGGAAGCAAGTAGACAAGGGGAGGTGGGCTGACTCGGATCGACCGCGCAAAGCAAAATTTCTAGAGGGGTTTTAAAACTAGATGTCCAGAAATGCAATTTCCTGATTTCTACAAGAAAAATTTATCTCTGGCTTAAGATTTTCTATTGATCAATACATTTTTTATTCAGAATTATTGGGGGGTAGATCCTCCAGCCCCCTCTGCTCTGCTGTGTGTGGCTATGACACCACCACATCCACCCCCTTTATGTATGTATATCAGGGCTTCTAGATTATGGACCAACCTCGGTGGCGGCGTGGTTAGGCCATCGGTCTACAGGCTGGTAGGTACTGGGTTCGGATCCCAGTCGAGGCATGGCATTTTTCATCCAGATACCGACTCCAAACCCTGAATGAGTGCTCTGCAAGGCTCAATGGGTAGGTGTAAACCACTTGCATCGACCAGTGATCCATAACTGGTTCAACAAAGGCCATGGTTTGTGTTATCCTGCCTGTGGGAAGCGCAAATAAAAGATCCCTTGCTGCTAATCGGAAAGAGTAGCTCATGTAGTGGCGACAGTGGGTTTCCTCTCCAAATCTGTGTGGTCCTTAACCATATGTCCGACGCCATATAACCATAAATAAAATGTGTTGAGTGCGTCGTTAAATAAAACATTTCTTTCTTTCTTTTTCTAGATTATGGTAGCCCCACTCCCATGGCTAGTGATATTCAATGTTGGGCTAGTAAATAATTAACATTGCCATGCCCGATGGCTAGTGAAAATATTTTGTAAATATGAATATCCTGCTCGCCACCCCACCCCACCCCACCTCTAATGTTAGTGTTTTAAGCTCTCTTTAGGTGACATATCTGATTTTTACTATTATTTAGTAATCTTGTATTAATTTAAAGTAAAATAGGGCTAGTGAATTTTTAATCGTGGCTAGTATATTTATAAAATCACTGATCCCATGGCTAGTGGATTTTATAAAAATTCTAGAAGCCCTGTACGTGTATATGCCAGTTGCATAATCTACATGTTTTTAATATATTTTTTCAGGTCATTACTGAAAGTTCCAAACCTTGTCACCAACAAGTCTACTACATGTTCAAATGGTTTGAAATTGATCGTCAATCGGTTAGTTGTAGCTGGACCACAGCTTCATACAAGTGCCGCTCATTATACTCCCATAGTGTCCACAACACTTTCATCGAGTGCCACAAAGTGCAGTAATGGCCGTGTTTCGTGCAGCCAAACTTCGAGTAACACTACCTGTACCTGTAACTGCAGCTATCGTGAACAGATCATGTGGGCAGATGTTTGTGTTCAGTCTGTTCGGACTCACATGAGGAAACACTATGATCCGAGTGCGTGGAAACGAATCAACAAACACGGGATAGAGCAGCGGTTGAGATCGGAGACGGGAATACACATTCTGTGGAGGAGAATGCTTAAGAAGCGCTTCAATCTTGCACCGTTTGAGAGGGTTTTACAGGGAACTGTGAACGGGAAAATACTGCCAAAGCATCAGATTCCAAAAGTGCCACAGAAAGATCTAGAACGTATTCTAAAACGCAAATGAAAACTCTTTATTAATTTAGATTAACTTTTGTTTGAATGTAACCAACGTCAATTCTGATCCAACCCCAGTTTGGTTTTAACACATTTAACTCGATGGTTAAATGCAACCAGATTAATTGTGTAGCACTGTACTGTAACCAGGGCTTCTAGACTTTTTCTAAATTCCACTAGACATGGGATCAACAATTTTAAAAATGCAATGGCCACGATTGAAAATTCACTAGCCCTACTTTACTAAGTTAATACTAAATAATAATAATAATAATAATCAGATATGTCACCTAAAGAGGAAGATAGAACTTAAAAACACAAACATTGGAGGGTTGAGTTTAGGGCAGGATATTCATATTTACAAAACAGACTTAACTGCAACATTTGACTAAAACAATTCCACTAGCCCTCTGATACGGCTATAGTAGTTATTTACTAGCCCAACATTGAATATCACTAGCCATGGGAGTGGGGCTACCATCATCTAGAAGCCCTGTCTGGCATGGCAATAGTAGTTATTTACTAGCCTAACATTGAATATCACTAGCCATGGGAGTGGGGCTACCATAATCTAGAAGCCCTGTCTGGCATGGCAATAGTAGTTATTTACTAGCCTAACATTGAATATCACTAGCCATGGGAGTGGGGCTACCATCATCTAGAAGCCCTGTCTGGCATGGCAATAGTAGTTATTTACTAGCCTAACATTGAATATCACTAGCCATGGGAGTGGGGCTACCATAATCTAGAAGCCCTGTCTGGCATGGCAATAGTAGTTATTTACTAGCCTAACATTGAATATCACTAGCCATGGGAGTGGGGCTACCATCATCTAGAAGCCCTGTCTGGCATGGCAATAGTAGTTATTTACTAGCCTAACATTGAATATCACTAGCCATGGGAGTGGGGCTACCATAATCTAGAAGCCCTGTCTGGCATGGCAATAGTAGTTATTTACTAGCCTAACATTGAATATCACTAGCCATGGGAGTGGGGCTACCATAATCTAGAAGCCCTGTCTGGCATGGCAATAGTAGTTATTTACTAGCCTAACATTGAATATCACTAGCCATGGGAGTGGGGCTACCATCATCTAGAAGCCCTGTCTGGCATGGCAATAGTAGTTATTTACTAGCCCAACATTGAATATCACTAGCCATGGGAGTGGGTCTACCATCATCTAGAAGCCCTGTCTGGCATGGCAATAGTAGTTATTTACTAGCCCAACATTGAATATCACTAGCCATGGGAGTGGGGCTACCATAATCTAGAAGTCCTGCTGTAACATGCCTAAATGAAAGTTTCCCTTTATTATTTCGATTGCATTTAACCAAGATTGAAAAAATAAATGGTCTGTCAACAGGGCTTGTGTGTGTTTTTTTGTGTTACATTGTTACATGTACATGTATAGATTTAATAAAATGGTCCTCAACTTTTTCTCTGTTCTACTTTAAGGTGCAGGTGAAAACAACTTCTATGGTATGCCTATGGGGTGCAATTAGTTTTTGTAAAGGGGCACCTTCAGAATCCAAGGATCAACCTTCAGTGTACTGACGGACACCTAACTTGTAGTATCTGTAGTATACGGCAATTTTCTGTAAACATGAAAACTGACTACATTACTAGTACATGTTCAGCAATCGGAGCTTGCTCTGGGTGAGCAAAACATTTCACCAAATTATCTTTAAAAAAAAACAAAAAAAAACGCCAATTATTACATGAAATGTTTTTGCCAAAATTGAAATAAAATTTGCCAATTGTTCCTAAAATTTGCAATTGGCGAATGGCAGGGCTAACCCTGCTATAAAAAGTAAAAACAATTGGATTAAAAAACACTGGATTTTCTAGCATACTTCAGATGGAGGGGTGAGAGTGTGTGTGTGTGCACACCTCAACCCCTGGATCCACGCCTGTTTTTCTATTATTGTAGTGAATGGACAGATACATTTAATCCAACATACTAAAGTGACCACCTGGCTTAAAGGGCCACTTGTTGTTTACAAATCTAGATGGACAGACCTTCGTTTAACAGCCACCTGTCTTTAATAATCACCTTATTATGGGCACATATACCATGGTTGAGCAGTCACATGGCTACTTTATGGTGCTTGCAGATACTCTTAAGACAAATTGACCTCTGCTAAACAGCCACCGGTCTCATTTGCACACACATAATAACTAGGACCCACTGACCTCTGTTAAGCAGTTGCCCATCTTTAATGGCCACCCTACTGTACTACTAATAATCTAAGATAACTGACCTCTTTTTAGGCAGCCACCTGTCTTATTTGACCACAGATAATAACTAGGACCCTTTGACCTCTGTTGAGCAGTTACCTGTCTTTAATGGCTACCCTACTGTACTCCCTGATAATCTAAGATTATTGACCTCTTTTAGGCAGCCACCTGTCTTATTTGACCACAGATAATATCCAGGACTTGCTGACCTCTTGCTAAACCTATTCACATATATATATATAGACTTCCAAAAGAAACTTTACATAAATAAAAGTTGATTAATATTGTTGCTAATAAAAAAATTTTATAAAACACTTTGCATGTACGTATGATATAACGAGGTGCACTGTGACGTTCAGATGGTGATCTTCAACGTCTGTATCATTTGTTGCTTTTCTACAATTTCAAGCTTTGTAAAGTTTCTTTTGGATATAACCACACATATATTATATATATATATATATCTATATATATATATATATATAGTCTCTGTCATCTTTCGATGCCTATGTTAAAAAAGTACATGTTCACAATAAACGGCAAGGAAATAATTTTTATTGCATAAAATGTTGAGTATTCAGACCTTACATATTTCCACACTGTTGACAAGACTGGTATCTTTCACACTGAATATAAACACAAACATCAAAAACTACTAGTTACCAATCAGCATGACAAGACAAATTAAAATTAAATGAATGTATGTTAATGTATTTACTTAACGTAGCTTTAAAGAACTTAATTTTTTTAAGATGAACAAAGTACAGAATAAACAATAATAGCTTTCCAAATTACAAAGTCCAGATATGGGACAATAATTGTGAAACTTGCTCCAGAATTTGATAAGAAACTTGTCATTGCCAAAGTACCATAAACAAACATTATTTCCCTTGTAATACATGTACATGCATGTGTTATTTTCACCGTAAAAAGTATTATTTTTCACTGTTAAATGTTTTATATCCAATGTAAAAAGTGTTGTTTCCATTATAAAATTAGTTATTTTTTCTGTAAAATGTTATACTTCAATTGTAATATGTGTTAGTTGCAATATTTTTGGTTAATTACACTAAATGCTTGTTGGAAATGTCTGGGGTTTTTTTTAAAATAGAAAAATTATGAGAAATGTATTAACATGAAAATGTTCTCCTTTTTGGTAAATAAGAAGTCTACAGTCATATCATACACATCATGCTTTCTTTATATGAACGCTTTTCTTAATGTGTGTGTTATACCAAATGGAAGACTTCACCTGACGATGCAAAGCATATTTAACCCTCCAAAAGAAGAAAAAATACATAGAGGTTATTACCAGTGTTTATTACGAGCCTCTGACTAGCATAATACATTATTTTTATTCCTAATATATGATATTGACAATACCGAAATACACAAGGGTAATAATATCTTTATCATATAATCTCAAGCTTCATACAACATGTTTTTGTAAACTGTTACTGTACACGCAACTTTAATTCCAGTCAGCCATTACTAGATATTCAAATGACGTAAGAATATGTGGCGCGGTGTATTTTTTAATGGAAATGACGTCAAACTCGAATGATGTTATTTTGGATGTCCTTACATTAAAATAAAGTTATGCCTAACATTTTTTGTTTTCTGAACGCTAGACAGCTTTCAGTGTCAAATTGCTATTGAAATGTTTTTATTTGATGACTATGAATACATATGTCAATCATGGAGTGTCACCCAAGTATGTTTGCTTAAATGTCAATAAACCTAGTGCCGAGACCTCGATTAATTTACATCTAATTTGCAAAGTTATCAAATTCTTAAAGTATGTGATCTGAAAAATATCACATACTTTGATTGCACTGAAAATGTAAGATATTATATGATAAATGCAATTTATACATGTACATCATTTCTTCCAAAATGAATAAATTAATTGTTTATTGACACCCCAACACAAGAAATACCTCAGATATTGGATGTCCAATAAAGGTAAGTACCATTATTCAGCCTCGCTATTAGTTAGATTTAGAGAATAACTAACAAGCTACGAGGAATTATGAATTATTTGTCCCGAGCCTTTGGTGAGGGTTTTACAACATTCATTCACGAGGGACAGATAATTCATAATTCCTCGTAGCGAGTTGGTTATTCTCTTTATTACCCATTGTCAATTTTAACTGATTACGTGATATAATCTTACGCGCATTACATGACGTAATGTAAGTGACGTCATAGCACAACAGCGTTCTCTTTACAGCCAAATGTTTACAGTACAAAATAATACAACTATTTGCATTTGAAAATAATTATTTTTATATATTATTAAAGCCACTGCTTATGAAAATATACCATTTCATGTTTACGAAACAAATGAGTCCATTTGTTTTTGTAAATCTTTGTAGATCGTATGTGTAATCTGACTCGTGAATGAAAAAATTATATGAAAGAAAGTGAAGTTCCGGCCATGGCAAGCAACCAACCAAACGTCGTGATTTTAAAGCCAGCCAATCAGTGGCTGTAGAAGCAATCTGCACACTGTGCAGAGATCGAAAAAATATTACCCTGTATA
This sequence comes from Gigantopelta aegis, assembly GCF_016097555.1. Taxonomy (NCBI): domain Eukaryota; kingdom Metazoa; phylum Mollusca; class Gastropoda; order Neomphalida; family Peltospiridae; genus Gigantopelta; species Gigantopelta aegis. Next base: position 11,475,384 of record NC_054700.1, on the reverse strand, counting down.
TTTGAGCCCATATGGGTAATAAAAATATATATTTATGAAACATGTTAAAATCAATGATTTGTTATCGTGTTTTAATTATTCACATGGCTCTTACAAGTACCTCACAGACACATACGGAATTTAATGGTCATGATTTCTGCTGTCCTTCAATAAAGCATTAAAAAAACCTACATTTACAAAACTTTATTGACACACAAAATTCACACTGACAATCTTGCACAATATGCTGTTAAAATATGTTCAACCAGAATACAGCAAACATTCAAACAACTATAATTTCATAAGCAACAAACTAATTGTAGCTACTTAAGAATGTTCATTTTTCACTATTAATTTCATAATACATGTATTATATAATTACCAATATACATATTATATAAATGTACAATTCATATTTTCACCATGAAAAAAAAGTTTTATAAAAATATCTCTCAGTTAAAATGAAAACAGATGGAGACATTGACTTAAACATGATGCCAACAATAATCAATAATGTCTAAAATGCACTTTCATCTTTCAGTTTTTACATCCATCTACCTCACAATTTGAAACACGCCCATAAGACAAATCATCAAAAATATACAAATGAACAAAACTCTACACATTTCCAACTGGTCCAATAGTTATACATGTATTAATACATAATAAGAAAAAGGATCCGTTCTCTTGGAAAGTTTTCAATTACAGTAAGGCGTGGGACCATGCTTATAAAACTTTTTAGCAGAAGAAGAAATGTTTTATTTAACGACGCACTCAATACATTTTAATTACAGTTATATGGCGTCAGACATATGGTTACGGACCACACAGATATTGGAAGAGGAAACCCACTGTTGCCACTTCATGGGCTACTCTTTCCGATTAGCAGCAAGGGATCTTTTATATGCACCATCACAGACCATCCAGACAGGATCGCACATACCACGGCCTTTGATATACCAGTCGTGGTGCACTGGCTGTGACGAGAAATAGCCCAATGGGCCCACGGACAGGGATCAATCCCAGACCGACTGCGCATCGAGCAAGCGCTGTACCACTGATAAAACGTTTTAGTCTAAACCCTAATCTCTAACGACATCACACTCTGTTAATTAAATTCTGTTTTCTTTAACAACACCGCATTCATTTATTAATCATCGGCTATTGGATGTCAAACATTTGGTAATTCTGACAATCACATATTACTATATCAAGGCATCTTTTAAATGCACCATCCCACAGACAGGATAGTACATACCATGACCTTTGTTACACCAGTTGTGGAGCACTGGTTGAACTGAGTAATAGCCCAACGGGCCCACTGACGGGGATTGATCCTAGACCAACCATGCATCGGGCAAGTGATCTACCACTTGGCTACGTCTCGCCCCACATTCTATGTCTTGAGTTTAAATTTTAACAGTTTAATAAGCACCAGGCCTCAAACTGTACGGAGTGTGTAGAGAATTAAAGTTTGGTCTTAAATTCTCCAATACGGAAAGTTTAATAAACCTCTTTTGAACTTCTATGGGAATGACTTATACCCATTACAAAAGATCATTTGAATAATTAAAAAAAATTGTTATCCACCCATCATAATCTAAAAGAAAAATTATCAACTCATCATGAACTAAAAACATTTAATAACAAACTCACAATTTAAAATTAAAATAAAATTCACCATGTAGACCCACTTGGCACAAAGATAAAAAAAAAATTAAAAAAAAATTCTGTATATCGTATTATTTTCTCCCCAATCCATATCATCACAAATGAAACTGACCGTATCGGAATATTGTAGTGAATTTGTAAAATTTCACTGGTTTCATTTTGCAAAACAAAATTTAGGCAGTCAATAGTAATTTTAAGAATGGTATTTGCTTTGATAAAATTCAGTTTTTACGAATACATGTTTGAACCCCCATATGTATTTTTCAAAATCTTCAACTGATACTAGTATAATGGAAAAAGAATATCAATAATTGAACAAGGTGTTCTGATTTAATTGTACAAATAACATGTCATACAAAAAGAGAATGTACAAATATAGTAACAGCATAAAAAAACAAAACCAATAAAAATAGCTTAAAACGTAACTGAGGAATGAACATGGCAACAGGACAGTGACAGTAATCAGAATTATTAAAGGGAGAGAAATCAACTGGCTCTGCAAAACAAATTTGTTTAAAAAGTTGTAAAAGAAACTAAAATAATTTGGCTTACTTTTATATATACACGTATGAGCAGAGCAAAACACGTTTATTAAACACAGGTGATCTTAATAATTATTAACATTAATTTTGTTAATCAATCAATTATGTTCTTTTTTAAAATTTAAATCATGTTCAACTCTTACCATTTTAACTTTGCCACGAGGATTGGTAATGATTCACCAAACTGAATATAGGATAGCCCAACAATCAAATAATTTTGGATAAAATAACTCTGTTAAAATAATATATTTTAAGTTAAGTTAAATAAGTTAAGTTAAATAAGTTAAGTTAAATAAGTTAAATACCTCTGATGAAATAATACATTTTAAGTTAAGTATGACAGGGCTAGCTCTGGGTGAGAAGAAAGAAAATTTTGTCAAATTATCTCTAGAAGTTTAAAAATTGCAGAAAGCCAGTTATTTCTAGAAAAAATATCAGTTTTTACATGAAATTATATAGCCAAATTAAAAATTTTTTTACCAATTGATTTAAAAGTTCAAAATTGGCAAATTTGGAGTGTGCCAGAGCTAGCCCTGGTGTGCAGAAAATTGTTGATATACTGATGGAGAGAAATATTATAAGAGAACACCATGGCCCATGCTTATAAAACTTTTAAAGAGTCCTGACTCAATCTCTAATGACATCACATGCATACAATTTACATGGCGTTGTCATGACATCAGTGTCTCAGTCTCGAGTCTAGACTCTAAAAGTTTTATAAGCACCAGGTCTGGTATCTGGTATGTGAGACCAAATTTAATTCACCACTAGAGTAGTTAAACCTGTATAAAATACAAAGATGATGATCTGTAGGAATGAATGTCAGTAATACGTTAATGTCCTGAGGTCTATTTCACAAAACATTGCAAGTTTACGTCTGCGACTAACAGTTACACTGGGAATATATTTACAAGTGTTCGGCATCTATTTCATGAAAACCCCCCACATTATTATAGAAGATGGAGCATATTAAGGAAGAAAGAAAATGAAATATGTGTACGTTTAACTATATTTGTTGTATTATTATAGTAATAAAAAGAAAGAAAGAAAGAAGTGTTTTATTTAACGACGCACTCAACACATTTTATGGCGTCAGACATATGGTTCAGGACCACACAGATTTTAAGAGGAAACCCGCTGTCGCCACTACATGGGCTACTCTTCTGATTGGCAGCAAGGGATCTTTTATTTGCGCTTCCCACAGGCAGGATAGCACAAACCATGGCCTTTGTTGAACCAGTTATGGATCACTGGTCGGTGCAAGTGGTTTACACCTACCCATTGAGCCTTGCGGAGCACTCACTCAGGGTTTGGAGTTGGTATCTGGATTAAAAATCCCATGCCTCGACTGGGATCCGAACCCAGTACCTACCAGCCTGTAGACCGATGGCCTAACCACGACGCCACCGAGGCCGGTAGTAATAAAAAGTGTTGTTTAGTCGTAGATTTACGTTTATGTGCAAAACTAAGCTTACAATGTGTTGTGAAATTGGACCCAGATACTGTGGGCGAGGGTTTTCATTGCAGTCATTATTTGCTGGTATTATTTATGTGTTCTCTTATTTCTGTTCATCAGTTTATAAACTGCTTTATCTCAGTAAGATGTTTAAGTTTAGTAAAACTAATAAAAATAAAAATTAAACTCAACAATCTGATCTGGTCCCTGTTTACAAAGCGAACTTAGCACCAAGATTACCTTTAAAAAAAAGGCAAAAGTTTGTTTTGTTTAACGACACCACTAAAGCACACTGATTAATGAATCATCAGCTATTGGATGTCAAACATTTGGTAATTCTAACTCGTAGTCATCAGAGGAAACCCGCTCCATTTTTCCTAATGCAGAAAGGGATCTTTCATATGCACTTTTCTACAGACAGAAAAGCACACACCACAGCCTTTAAACCAGTTGTGGACTTGTGGTGCACTGGTTGGAATGAGAAAACTCCCAATCAGTTGAATGAATAAGATCACCATAAGTGCATAACTATCTTTTGTATTCTTGTATCATATTGTCCTAGTGTCAATTTGTTTTAGGAACATATTTAACAATATGTGCTTTACAAATGTTTTTGCTACAACAAATAAGATGCGCTTTGAACTGGAAGTGAATAGAACTGGAAGTTGATCACGACGCCATTGCTACATCGGCTGCAATGGAGAAAACTTGGTGTTTTCAGGGAAAAGAAGGAAGTTATAGTCATGTGACCTGAACAGGAAGGGGTACACAGTAGAAGAATTTAGGCAATCCCATTGGCTGTTGGGATGTTCGGACCAGTTTACTAACCGTAGGGAATATGTATTAGTTATGAGGACAGGTGATGTTGAAAAAAAAAGAGCACATTAACACGCTTTGGAATGTGCTACATCAAATACGGTTTTCATGTAACAGGAGGGTTCTGTTGCTTTCACATCAAATAATGTCAGACAAATTCTCCTGTCATCCAGTTTTCCTTATCTTTAAAATACAATAGTAACCTGGAAAATGGAGAATGTGAATGACCTGTATCACTTTCGTACAATGTGACATCATAAATAGAACCGAACTGAACTGGAATGGGTTCAAAGCGCCTTGTAACCAAATTTGATGTATCAACAACTGGAAGTAACCGTATTCAAGCTTATCGATGTGCTTTGGGTGTTTGGTGAAGCACCAACAAAAATTACTATCTGGAGTGTAGCAGTTGTTTCGATGAACATTTAGTATTAATTTCTCTACATAAACTAACTATCGTAGGTCAGGAAGCTTTATTGATGGCATTTAAAAAATTTTTTTATAAACATTACTGACTGGATAACAAATATCATAATTTGTTGGGGTTTTAAAAAATTATTTTGTGTTTAATTATTACAAAAGCTACTGGTTTAAATTGCTGTAGGTGATCCTTTTACCTCCAGCAAAAGGTAGCGAATTCTAAAGTCGGTGCCTTGAATTGTCAAATTATAAATACAACTTACAACTCTATTACAAATGATAACTCATCACTGTATTAGTACTGACTGTTTACAACTGCATTACATTTGTAAGCCTGCAATGGTGTTACAATTTTCAAATAATAAAGATCTGTATTATAACTGACAAATTACAAAGTTCTGTGTTACTAGTCTCACTATCAAATTTCAACTAGATTTTTATGTCTCACAATTCTTGGAAGACATGCTTTACGCACTGAACTGTGACAATTAAGGCCTATTTGTGTCGATACATTGCTCGCTAATGTGAACTGCGTCAAAGCGTATCACTGTCCTGTCCGACGACACTGTTGCGTTCAACAATACAATCCTGTGTATTCAAATTCTCCTGCTCCTCATCCGTTAGTTCTTTGGCTCTGTAAGGAGTTTCCAAAAACTGTTGTAAATGAATCTGGAAAAACAAATAATCAAATCCACTTAATTGCATATCGGTTTACAGCATAAATCGGTTATTTGCATATTCTTCTGTTGCACAGAATCTTTTTGCATTAAACTAATTCAAATTATATCGCATAATGGAATAGCTTTGGAAACATATACATCTGTTATTTGCATAAGAAAAGAAGAAAAAAAATCTTGAAATTTTATCATAAAATGTTCCACAGGTCTTTAATATTTTTCAGAAATCGACATTGGTTTTAGTTCATACTTGGGCTTGGGTACATCAAAGAAATACTGCAGACATGAAATTAAAAACAATGTTACACACTGTTAGACTGCTAAATCTTATTGGTGATAAAAGATGGTGCTACATTTGTGTTTAATTGTTTGTTACAGTGTTCCTGCAGGAAGCATGACCTTTTAAATGAACTTTGAGCAAACTCTCATTTTCCTTTTATTTACTGTGATAAGAGAACGAAGTGGGGGTCTGGTGGGAGGGAACGGGGTGTGGGTGTGTGGGGGTGTGGGTGTGTGGGGGTGGGGTGTGGGGGTGTGTGTGTGTGGGTGTGTGTGGCTTATTTACTAATAAGGGCTTAATTTCTTAAATGCTGTCAAAACGGAAGGGGGCTTATTCAAAGACATGAGCTAATTTCCGGTCAAATACGGTATGTTTAATGATACCTCAGCACATTTTAAAACTACAACTATTTGTTGTCAAACATTCAGATATTTTGACGTGTAGTCAAGAAAGGAAATCCATAAAGGCTACGCTAACCAGTGGCGTAGCGTGGACAGGGCCACCTGGGCACAAAATTCTAGACTGGTGGAAAGGACTCGGGGTGCCATTGGTTAGGGGGCGCAATACTTGCCTTGCCCCGGGTGCTAACAATCCATGCTACGCCACTGACTCTTAACTGATAAAGCAGCATGATATTTCTTATATGCACTTTCCCATAGACAGAACAGTACATACCATGACTCTTGATACTAGTTATGATATGCTAATTGAGATCGGGGTAAAACTATTCAGCGAATATCAATCTTAATGCATAAAAAAAAAATTGTTTTGTTTAACAACACCACTAGCCTACATTGATTTATTAATCATCCGCTATTGTATGTCAAACATTGGTAATTCTGACATATAGTCTTAGAGAGGAAACCCGCTATATTTCTCCAATAGTAGAAAGGGATCTTTTATATGCACTATCCCACAGACAGGATAGTACATACCACAGCTTTTGATATACCAGTCTTGGTGCACTGGCTGGAATGAGAAACAGCCCAATGGGTCCATCAACGGGGATCAATCCTAGACCAACCGCACATCAAGTAAACGCTTTACCACCAGGGCTACATCCCGCCCCCGACCACACATCAAGTGAGCGCTTTACCACCAGGGCTACATCCCGCCCCCGACCACACATCAAGTAAACGCTTTACCACCAGGGCTACATCCCGCCCCCGACCACACATCAAGTAAACGCTTTACCACCAGGGCTACATCCCGCCCCCGACCACACATCAAGTAAACGCTTTACCACCAGGGCTACATCCCACCCCCGACCACACATCAAGTAAACGCTTTACCACCAGGGCTACATCCCACCCCTGACCACGCATCAAGTGAGCGCTTTACCACCAGGGCTACATCCCGCCCCCGACCACACATCAAGTAAGCGCTTTACCACCAGGGCTACATCCCGCCTCCGACCACGCATCAAGTAAACGCTTTACCACCAGGGCTACATCCCCCCCTGACCACACATCAAGTAAACGCATTACCACCACGACTACATCCCGCCCCCGACCACGCATCAAGTAAACGCTTTACCACCAGGGCTACATCCCGCCCCCGACCACACATCAAGTAAACGCTTTACCACCAGGGCTACATCCCGCCCCTGACCACGCATCAAGTGAGCGCTTTACCACCAGGGCTACATCCCGCCCCCAACCACACATCAAGTAAATGCTTTACCACCAGGGCTACATCCCGCCTCCGACCACACATCAAGTAAACGCTTTACCACCAGGGCTACATCCCCGACCACACATCAAGTAAACGCATTACCACCAGGACTACATCCCGCCCCCGACCACGCATCAAGTAAACGCTTTACCACCAGGGCTACATCCCGCCCCCGACCATGCATCAAGTAAACGCTTTACCACCAGGGCTACATCCCGCCCCCGACCATGCATCAAGTGAGCACTTTACCACCAGGGCTACATCCCGCCCCCGACCACACATCAAGTAAACGCTTTACCACCAGGGCTACATCCCGCCCCCGACCACGCATCAAGTGAGCGCTTTACCACCAGGGCTACATCCCGCCCCCGACCACACATCAAGTAAACGCTTTACCACCAGGGCTACATCCCACCCCCGACCACACATCAAGTAAACGCTTTACCACCAGGGCTACATCCCACCCCCGACCACGCATCAAGTAAACGCTTTACCACCAGGGCTACATCCCGCCCCCGACCACACATCAAGTAAACGCTTTACCACCAGGGCTACATCCCACCCCCGACCACACATCAAGTAAACGCTTTACCACCAGGGCTACATCCCACCCCCGACCACGCATCAAGTGAGCGCTTTACCACCAGGGCTACATCCCGCCTCCGACCACGCATCAAGTAAACGCTTTACCACCAGGGCTACATCCCACCCCCGACCACACATCAAGTAAACGCTTTACCACCAGGGCTACATCCCACCCCTGACCACACATCAAGTGAGCACTTTACCAACAGGGCTACATCCCGCCTCCGACCACGCTTTACCACCAGGGCTACATCCCACCCCCGACCACACATCAAGTAAACGCTTTACCACCAGGGCTACATCCCACCCCCGACCACGCATCAAGTAAACGCTTTACCACCAGGGCTACATCCCACCCCCGACCACGCATCAAGTAAACGCTTTACCACCAGGGCTACATCCAGCCCCCGACCACACATCAAGTAAACGCTTTACCACCAGGGCTACATCCCACCCCCGACCACACATCAAGTAAACGCTTTACCACCAGGGCTACATCCCACCCCTGACCACGCATCAAGTGAGCGCTTTACCACCAGGGCTACATCCCGCCTCCGACCACGCATCAAGTAAACGCTTTACCACCAGGGCTACATCCCACCCCCGACCACACATCAAGTAAACGCTTTACCACCAGGGCTACATCCCACCCCTGACCACACATCAAGTGAGCACTTTACCAACAGGGCTACATCCCGCCTCCGACCACGCTTTACCACCAGGGCTACATCCCACCCCCGACCACACATCAAGTAAACGCTTTACCACCAGGGCTACATCCCCGACCACACATCAAGTAAACGCTTTACCACCAGGGCTACATCCCGCCTCCGACCACACATCAAGTAAACGCTTTACCACCAGGGCTACATCCCGCCCCCGACCACGCATCAAGTGAGCACTTTACCACCAGGGCTACATCCCGCCCCCGACCACACATCAAGTAAACGCTTTACCACCAGGGCTACATCCCGCCCCCGACCACGCATCAAGTGAGCGCTTTACCACCAGGGCTACATCCCGCCCCCGACCACACATCAAGTAAACGCTTTACCACCAGGGCTACATCCCGCCCCCGACCACGCATCAAGTGAGCGCTTTACCACCAGGGCTACATCCCGCCCCCGACCACACATCAAGTAAACGCTTTACCACCAGGGCTACATCCCGCCCCCGACCACGCATCAAGTGAGCGCTTTACCACCAGGGCTACATCCCGCCCCCGACCACGCATCAAGTAAACGCTTTACCACCAGGGCTACATCCCGCCCCCGACCACGCATCAAGTAAACGCTTTACCACCAGGGCTACATCCCGCCCCCGACCACGCATCAAGTGAGCACTTTACCACCAGGGCTACATCCCGCCCCCGACCACGCATCAAGTAAACACTTTACCACCAGGGCTACATCCCGCCCCCGACCACACATCAAGTAAACGCTTTACCACCAGGGCTACATCCCGCCCCCAACCACACATCAAGTAAACACTTTACCACCAGGGCTACATCCCGCCCCCGACCACACATCAAGTAAACGCTTTACCACCAGGGCTACATCCCCGACCACACATCAAGTGAACGCTTTACCACCAGGGCTACATCCCACCCCCGACCACACATCAAGTAAACGCTTTACCACCAGGGCTACATCCCCGACCACACATCAAGTGAACGCTTTACCACCAGGGCTACATCCCGCCCCCGACCACGCATCAAGTAAACACTTTACCACCAGGGCTACATCCCGCCCCCGACCACACATCAAGTAAACGCTTTACCACCAGGGCTACATCCTGCCCCCGACCACGCATCAAGTGAGCGCTTTACCACCAGGGCTACATCCCGCCCCCGACCACGCATCAAGTAAACACTTTACCACCAGGGCTACATCCCGCCCCCGACCACACATCAAGTAAATGCTTTACCACCAGGGCTACATCCCGCCCCCGACCACGCATCAAGTAAACGCTTTACCACCAGGGCTACATCCCGCCTCCGACCACACATCAAGTAAACACTTTACCACCATGGCTACATCCCGCCCCCGACCACGCATCAAGTAAACGCTTTACCACCAGGGCTACATCCCGCCTCCGACCACACATCAAGTAAACACTTTACCACCAGGGCTACATCCCGCCCCCGACCACACATCAAGTAAACGCTTTACCACCAGGGCTACATCCCGCCCCCGACCACACATCAAGTAAACACTTTACCACCAGGGCTACATCCCACCCCCGACCACGCATCAAGTAAACGCTTTACCACCAGGGCTACATCCCGCCTCCGACCACACATCAAGTAAACGCTTTACCACCAGGGCTACATCCCGCCTCCGACCACGCATCAAGTGAGCACTTTACCACCAGGGCTACATCCCGCCCCCGACCACGCATCAAGTAACACTTTACCACCAGGGCTACATCCCGCCCCCGACCACACATCAAGTAAACGCTTTACCACCAGGGCTACATCCCACCCCCGACCACACATCAAGTAAACGCTTTACCACCAGGGCTACATCCCGCCCCCGACCACACATCAAGTAAACGCTTTACCACCAGGGCTACATCCCCGACCACACATCAAGTAAACGCTTTACCACCAGGGCTACATCCCCGACCACACATCAAGTGAACGCTTTACCACCAGGGCTACATCCCGCCCCCGACCACGCATCAAGTAAACACTTTACCACCAGGGCTACATCCCGCCCCCGACCACACATCAAGTAAACGCTTTACCACCAGGGCTACATCCCGCCCCCGACCACACATCAAGTAAACACTTTACCACCAGGGCTACATCCCGCCCCCGACCACACATCAAGTAAACGCTTTACCACCAGGGCTACATCCCGCCGCCGACCACACATCAAGTGAGTGCTTTACCACCAGGGCTACATCCCGCCCCCAACCACACATCAAGTAAACGCTTTACCACCAGGGCTACATCCCGGCCCCGACCACGCATCAAGGTAAACAACTAACCTGAATGAATATATTCACTTCAACACTACGACTGAGATAGGGAAAGTTGCCGCCAGATTTGAGATGAGCCCGTTTGGCACTCGGGTAACATTTGTACATCTCTTCCTTGACGGCGGTCGATAAAGCGCAGTCATCAAACACCTGGACCAAAAAAAAAACAGAAAATATTTCCAGTTTTATCAATTTAAAGTGTTAGATAAAGCACAGTTACTGAAGACGGCAAATATTCAATACACACATAATTTTCATTATTATGTTACCTGTGTTAACTGTCAGTTACCATATGCATTAGTATAACAAAGGAAAGGAAATGTTTTATTTAACGACGAACTCAACACATTTTATTTACGGTTATATGGCGTCAGACATATGGTTACGGACCACACAGATACTGAAAGAGGAAACCCGCTGTCACCACTTCATGGGCTACTCTTTTTGATTAGCAGCAAGGGATCTTTTATATGCACCATGCCATAGACAGGATAGGACATACCACAGCCTTTGATGTACCAGTCGTGGTGCACTGGCTGGAGCGAGAAATTAGTATAACAAGGGGGAAAAAGAGGACTATTTAATTACCGTACACCGTAGCACTTTTTTAAACTACGGGTATATGGAGTAGACTAGATGCAGTGAGTGCATGTGGTCCGGCTAAAGACAAATTGAAATAGATTAGTTTCAATGATAGCATCTAGACCGGATCCATGCAATGTGTTTGTCTGCAAAGCACATGTGACAACCGCAAAGAAATAACCATATATGATGTATATGCTCAAAACGCACACCACAAACACAACAGTTGGACCACATGTGCACGACACATCCAGTCTACATGAGCTTTAAGAAATCGTTATATCAAAAATTAGGTGACTTGAATTATTAAGACCATGCACCTATTGCCATATAAAAGATGCCTTGCTGCTCATCGAAAAGCGTAGCACATGAACTGGTGACAGCGGTTTTTCTCTCTCAATATCTGTGTGGTCCTTAACCATATGTCTGACGCCATATAACCGCAAATAAAATGTGCTGAGTGTATCCTTAAACAAAACATTTCCTTCCTTCCATTGCCATATTCACTGGGACAAACCCTACAAATCACTAATTTTACACTCAATGCCTATTCAAACATTTACTTTTATGCAGGGAAGTGATAAGGAGCAAAAGTGATAACTCCCCTTAAATGGCGAGGTATCAAGTTCTTTTTCAAACATAGAGAGGAAACCCGCTACATTTCTCCATTAGTAGCAAGGCATATTTTATATGCACCATCCCACAGACAGGATAGCACATTCCATGGCCTTTGATATACCAGTTGTGGTGCACTGGCTGTGGCAGGAAATAGCCCAATTAGTGGGCTCATTGACGTGGATCGATCCCAAACCGACCGTGCATCAAGCGAGCGCTTTACCACCGAGCTACATCCTGCCCCCAATTGATTACAGAGTTTTATAATCAATCAACACATTGGTAGAGCCAATCAATCAATTTTGAATTATAATGAATCACTGGAACATCAATAGCTATAAAAAAAAAAACTAACATCAATAACAGTAATTGTAACAGTAACAGTAATAGTAATTTAACTTCTGTGGCTCCACTAATAGTGACTGTAAAACACTCACATCGATAACAGTAATGGTAACATTGCTTAACTTCTGTGGCTCCACGTAACAGCTCATACAGTTGAGGGTCAACCTCGAAGCCAGCTCTGGCTGAGACAACTGGTCCAGCTGTAATCAGGAAAACAATAGTTATTATATTAATTCAGCGATAGAAATAAGCAAAACATTTTACTAGTCCACCGGATAAATACATGTAGAAATTTATTTGTCCTCCAATATTTTCACTTGTCCAAATAAACAGATTGTTTTATTCAAGTACTAGGATGTTTGTGATTGTCCAAAATGAAACTGCACTGAAATTTTTTACTTGTCCACTGGACAACCACCGATGCACATTTTGCTTGTCCGAATAGATTTTCACTTGTCTGGACAAACAGACAAGTGCTTATTTCGAACACTGTAATTATAATAATAATTATTGTATTATAATGGAAAAACTAAATTATTACACCAAGGGCCGACAAACAGAATTGATCATTTGCACATTTTTGAAATTCAAATTAAAAAAAAAGAAAAATTAATATTAAAAGTGTGTTTTGTTTAAAGACACCACTAGAACACGTTGATTAATTAATAATCAGCTATTGGATGTCAAACATGTGGTAACTATAACACGCAGTCTTCAAAGAAATCTGCTACATTTTTCCGTTAGCAATAGGATTGCACATATAACAAACTAAATCAGAGAATGGGTTCCACTGAGGGGATTCGATCCTTAGTTCCAAACGATCACTCTCACGACTTAGCTAGATTCCAACCCATAGCAGGAATGATGCAGTTATGTAAAAAAAAAAAAAAAAAAGCATTTCTTTCTATTCAAATGTTTCAGAATTTGTTAAACGTTAAAACCTTTGAAAATAGCCCATGAAATTATGATGACAAATACAACAGTCATGCTATAATTGACAAACTTAATTAATATATTATGATGGAAAACATAATTTTATGCTGGCAAACATAATTATTTCACTATGATGTCGAACAAAATTATAATATTAGAATGCAAACATAGCTATGACATTATAATGCCAAAAATAATTATCATATTTCAATGGCAAATATAATTAACTTATATAAGCTTTAATATATTGTGTATATTGAAAATGATGTCCATTTTCATGCTACTAAAAATAAACTTATAAAATGGATTTTTTATTTATTTATATCGGTGCCTTCGTAGGATTCTGAATATCTTCTGGCCCAACATCATAACCAATGAAGAACTCCATTAACAAACCTCCACAGAGTCAATGGCGCTGGATTGGCCATGTCATCAGAATGCCTCAAACAGCTCTACCAAGAGTGGCACTCCGATGGACCCCTCCTGGAAAAAGGAAACGAGGAAGACCGAAACATGGAGGACAGTAGAGAAGGAAATTCGAGAGGGCAGTCTGAGCTGGGGGCTGCTGGAGAAGCTGGCAAAAGACAGGCAACAGTGGCGATCTCTGGTTTCAGCCTTATGTGCTTCTTAGCATGAATGGGATTAAGTAAGTAAGGTGAAATCTGACCTTTTCTACAAGGAAATCCACGGAGTCAGCAATTCCGTTGTCCATCATCCCCTTGTTAAAGTTGCCCATGACCATCCTCTTCAGGAACAACGCAGGCATCATCCAAAACCTGGCACATTGATAAATTCAAGTTAGTACATCATCAGCATGTAATTTATAACTATTCGTTCCTTAAATAATAAACAAACAATATATTTGCAAATATTTACTGAAAAATAAATCACTGGTGCATGAACAAACCACTTTCGGTTTTTATTTTTAATTGACATATTTATTTTTTAATAATTAAATTTGTTACATTCGTTACAATTTAACGTCATCCCATTGGTCTTACGGAGCATTATTGTTTATGAAACAAAAACAATCAATCAAAATTAAATATGAACTTTCAGTGTCATTAATAATACTAGTAAGAACACTGAAACTCCCCTAAACCGGACACCCTCGGAACCACGTAAAATGTCCGGTTGTAAGAGGTATCCAGTTTAGAGAGGTTCTCTTCTGCACAGGTATCTAAAAAGGGGACCATGATAAACATCAGGTTTTTAGGGAATTCCGGTTTACAGAGGGTCTGGTATTGGGAGGTTTCACTGTATGTTTTAAATTTAGTTATAAGGATTGTCTGCTACTTCTTTTACGTTCATCGAGATATGGATAATAAATTTTTTTTTATCCTTTTTCTTTTCATTGAAGGGGTGGCAAAATCTTTCAGCACTACTACCCTTTTAGGTACATTCATGGTAAATATAAAATGACTAAATAGAATATATCATTTTACTTGTCAAATATGATTTTCAGATATTAATCACTGACATAAAAGTACAAGTAACCGATTTACAATACATAGGTATTAAGAATATAATTTAATCATACGTAGTTGCCGAGCTGGTCTGATTAAATATTGCTGTGTCATAAAATGAATTGCACAAAATAATGGACGCCACTCTTGGAGATCTACAGGAAAATTCAGCAAACTTTTGGGCCAAAAATCCACCCAGGGATGCTCCAAAAATGTGAACCTGAAATAAAAAGGTAACATAAATGTTCATAGAAGCATAATGTTAAAAACAAAACGTTAAGGAAACACAGAGGGCTTTTTGGAAAACAGTATTATAAGATTGAGCAAATTCTGTGAACATTTCCAAACTCAACTCACCATAAACAGGAAGACTATTTTAAATTTAAAGACACCCTCTTTTAACTGCAAAATACATTTTCCATCTATTGACTTGTATGTATGTTTAAAACATATTACCTATTTTTATAATACAAATTTTGCCTGTGTAAACCTGACAAAGATACTGTTACTATTATTTGAAATTAACAAAGAACAGAACCAGAAAGTAACTAAATATTATGATTAATCCATGAACTCAATGTCAAGTATTTTTTGTGCAACTTTCAGTCAATATTAAATTTTATGAGTTATTTTTCAGAGTTCATAATAATGTCCAACATTTTTAAATGTATACAAAACGTACAGAAAACTAATAGAATGAAAAAAGTAGCTAAAACTATCTCTTGCAAAAGAAAAATTTTCATATATATTTTTAAGTGGATACCAAAAACAAAGCACTCTTTATAAGCTTATGGAAATGTTAACGACTGTGAACCATACTTACTCTGTCTAGTTGTAAATGATCGAGTAGTCGCCGGAAGCCGTGTAAGAATTCCGTCATTGTCCAGTAGACCGGATACTCAACCTAGAGGAGACAAAGCATCATGTTTGTAAGGTAAAAGACTACAATTTTCAGGTGCAGATCCAGGAGAGTGCGTGGGATGGGGGGAGGGGGCATTGTGCATGGTGCGAGGTCTGTTTTGAAAATAAAGAAACATACAGGTGTTTTAACGGTCATGGAAATTACAAATAGGATCATAATTATAAACATTTTACAGGGCTTCTAATTATGGTAGCCCTACTCCCATGGCTAGTGATGTTCAATGTTGGGCTAGTAAATAACTACTATTGCCATGCCCGACGGCTAGTGAAACAAAGAGAAGTAAAATGTTGCAGTTAAGTTGATTTTGTAAATATGAATATCCTGACCCCACCCCAATCTCTGATGTTAGTGTTTTTAAGCTCTATCTCCCCCTTTAGGCGACATATCCGATTATTACTATTATTTAGTCAAATTGTATTAACTTAAAGTAAAGTAGGGCTAGTGCATTTTTAATTGTGGCTAGTACATTTTTAAAATCACTGATCTCATGGCTAGTGGACCGGCCTCGGTGGCGTCGTGGCAGGCCATCGGTCTACAGGCTGGTAGGTACTGGGTTCGGATCCCAGTCGAGACATGGGATTTTTAATCCAGATACCGACTCCAAACCCTGAGTGAGTGCTCCGCAAGGCTAAATGGGTAGGTGTAAACCACTTGCACCGACCAGTGATCCATAACTGGTTCAACAAAGGCCATGGTTTGTGCCATCCTGCCTGTGGGAAGTGCAAATAAAAGATCCCTTGCTGCCTGTCATAAAAAGAGTAGCCTATGTGGCGACAGCGGGTTTCCTCTAAAAACAGTGTCAGAATGACCATATGTTTGACGTCCAATAGCCGATGATAAGATAAAAAATCAATGTGCTCTAGCGGCGTCGTTAAATAAAACAAACTTTTTTCATGGCTAGTGGATTTAAAAACAATTCTAGAAGCCGTGAATTTTAAAACATTTTTGATATATTAAGAAGTAACACATTTTAGCCACTACAAACAGTAGAATGATTGGAAACACTGAATATACAGTCACTGATATTCTAAATAAACAAATGTTTTTAATAATTATTTTTATTTGCAAAAAAAGGCTCTGCTAGTCAGACACATCTTAGAAATGGTAGAAAACTCTGCATAGTGCTGCAACACTAATATATATTTACGTATAAACTCAAAGACAATCAAGATCTACACATATCAGGCACAGATCCAGGATTTTTTTAATAGAGAGGGTCCAAAAGCCGTTGTTGCTTTTGAAAACATAATTTAAATGTCCTTGACAGGTGGTCGGAATAAGTTTGCATTTTTGGTGTATTCTGTAATATATATTGTTTGACCAAAAACAGGGTGGGCCTGCCCCCCCCCCCCTCCCGCCCCCCACCTGAATCCGTGCCTGTGTATAATGCTTCCAAAATGTCTGATAGCATTTATCTCCGTCTTACGGCAATGACTCTGTATCCTGCGACTGACAGCGCTAACAGCTGGCGGAAGAAGACGTCGGCTGTCCCACTCGCAGGAGGGAAACAGAAGAGCGGACATTTGACACTGCGAGGCCCAGCGTCGTACAAAATCCATTCTTTACTGTTGTCATCGTCAACAACAATCTGAAATACACAAATTAACATGATTATTCCTCATATGACCCCTGCGCGTGCCGTATCCTCACCGTGGTACATGGGTGTAACATTCTCTTTCAGAATGGCCAATACAGCACAAATCCCCTTGTTTTCTTCGAGATACAATTGAAATTTTGAGTAAAAGTCAGTATCTATCTGTGATATTTGTATTTTCGCACAGTTCTTTACAGTTTTTATTTAAATCTTGAATTTTTTATATTGATGTTGAACATCACTTTATTTGTTTGCATTACCATAGTTTGACACCCAATAGCCGATGTATTTTTCGTGCTGGGGTGTCGTTAAACATTCATTCATTCATTCATTCCTCAGATCACAGAAGCTATCCTCACTACTTTATTTAAGAAATAATCTGTACAACAGTATTATGACATGGAATGTACTGTCACTACTTTACTTGCAAGGTAACGAAGAGTAGTTTGATGGAAAATCATAGATATTAATGAATATGCTAAATGTATTATTCAATTCTAATTACGTGAAATGTTTGCAATGGAATGGATGAACAGTTTGTTTTGAACCAACTACTGATGATACTGTCTCCATTGGAGAAGGTGCTGTCTGATTAATGAAGTTATTGTTCTTATTAGAAAGATAAATTTTGTTTACCATGGGTACTCTGGTGACACATTTATATTGGCAAAAAAATAGTTTATGTGTATGTCATATTGTTAACAAGAAATTAGCATACGGTATGTATTGTTGGTGTTGAATTGCATACTGGAACAGTAATTATATTTTATGGACAGGACAAGGTGAGTGACAAATTCTGGACAAATTGTGATTTAATTACTATTAGTATTAGCAATGAAGCTGAAGAAATATAATTGAAAAAATTAAATACTAAAGGTAACAAACCTTCACTTTTGCAGGCTGTTTAATCACATGCAATGCTATCAAAACTGCCTGTGATCTGAGTATACTAAGCTTCCAAGGAACCAGAAGGTGGCATTATGTGCAGTAGACTGAAAAGTAGGTCACAGTGACCTAGTAATAATATGAGACACACTGTCATCCCAAGATGTTCCTACATGTGAGGTTTGATGATCCTGCATGCATCTGTATGCAAGATATGGTTCGGACAAGGATTTACAGTTATGTACAGTACACCATGAAAAGTAGGTCACAGTGACCTAGTAATAGTACGTAACACACTGCCATCCTAAGTTGTTCCTACATGTGAGGTTTGATGGTCCTGTATGCAAGATATGGTCCGGACAAGAAAACGTTAACAGACAGATGTACGGACAGACAACACCATACCATAACACGACCCATCATAGACGGGCATATAAAAAATGTAGCAGGTTTTCTCTCCAAGACTATGTGCGTCAAAATTACTAGATGTTTGACACCCAATGGCCAATGATTAATAAATCAATGTGCTCTAGTGGTGTCATTAAACAAAACAAACTTTAACTACCCCTATATGAACACACCAGTGCCCACTGTACTTTGCCAACAACTCATAAGACCATCAACTGTTGGTTCATTCATCTGCTTTTACATTTTACTTTAGTCATACCACCCACTTGCAAAACACTTAGAACAGTTTCTCCATTAGAAGCAAGGAATCTTTTATATGCACCATCCCACAGACAGAATAACACATACCACGGCCTTTGATATACCATTTGTGGTGCAGTGGCTGGAACGAGAAATAGCCCAATGGGCCCACCGACGGGGATTGATCCCAAACTGACAAAGCATCAAGTGAGTGGTTTACCACTGGGCTAAGTACCGCCCCTCAAGATACTTAAAAAACCACCACCACTATCCTATAGGTATGTAACATTGTTGTTAGTTGGGACAGGATGTAGCACAATGGTAAAGCGCTTGCTTGATGCATGGTCGGTTTGGGATCGATCCCTGTCAGTGGGCCCCATTGGCCTATTTTTCGCTCCAGCCAGTGCACCACGACTGGTACATCAATGGTCATGGTATGTGCTATCAAGTCTATGGAATGGTGCATATAAAAGATCCCTTGTTGCTAGTCTATTTCTCGTTCCAGCCAGTGTACCATGACTGGTATATCAAAGGCTGTGGTATGGATTATCCTGTCTGCGGGATGGTCCATATAAAAAATCCCTTGCTGCTAATCGAAAAAGAGTAGCCCATGAAATGGCTACAGTGGGTTTCCTCCCTTAATATCTGTGTGGTCCTTAACCATATGTCCGACGCCATATGACCATAAATAAAATGTGTTGAGTGCGTCGTTAAATAAAACATTTCTTTCCTTGTTGATTTGTTATTCTGATTACCATAAATGATATTCTTTTATTATTCTGATCATGTACAATACTTTCATTGTTAATAAGGGACTTTGAAAAAATATTTGTTTTTAAAATATTATTAATTAGAAAATTACCTTTCTCTGCGGTACCGAGCTTCTGAAACTCTGATATTCTGCACTCTTCGATATTTCAGCCATTTTTAATTCATCACATCATTAACCATTTTACATGTGGAACCTGAAAAATATAATTCTACATTTATATATCAATCTCAGTTGATACAATGCAGGTGTGCACCCCAATCCCTGAATTTCAAAGTGGCAAGACTTCCAACTGTTCCAGCATTTAATATATTCAGGCTTAGGTTCGGTATCAACATGCTGAAACATTTGGAACTGACTCCCTCTGGAATACCTCAGATGTTCTTTTTACCCTGCAGCAACCCTTTTACTACAGTTGTAGTTTTTTTTTTTATTGGATGTCAAATTGTAGTTCTTAAGTCATCAACTATTGGCTATGCATTGTAGGAATGAATCGCCAAAGTGGACCCATTCTCTGAGTGGGTTTCTTCCCATTCCAACCAGTACGAAACCAAAACGAAGGTGCAGCAAGTGGCTGTTGTTGGAGGCCTACAGCTAAGTGGGAGTAGTGTTTCTGTCAGAGGGTACAAAAGGTAAAATTACGAACCCTAAAATCTTGGACATTAATGGTTATATTTTTACGATTTTCGGACAGATGATAATAAGATAACTGCTGTTTAGAATTTGTCAAAGAACATGAAATGCAGTGTCGAATTTCAAAACATTCAAATACATAACCACCTAAAGTTCAAACCAAATTGTTAACAACTACGGTAAGATAAATTACTCTCCAAACTTTAATTTCAATTAGGTTTTCTTAACATTTTGTCCAGACACAATTCGCGAAAAAAAACACCCCACATTACAATGAAACAGATTCCACTCACTAGATTAAAACCATTGTATTGACTTCCCTGAGATCTCCAAGGACAGAAATAATGCAATGTCAGTGTTCGAGATTAACGGTATCCCGATATCCCGGGGATACCAGAATTTAAATTTGGATACCAGATTTCAAGAACCCTGTATCCCACCAGTATACCATATAATGTTTGTTTTTTAATTCTGCATTTTTATTTTTCGCTGAAACAATAAAAGTCGTCATTTACTGGTGAAGTTAAGTAACAGTATGTTCGAGCTCGTACCCAGTCTAATGCTACACTGGAGCAATAGCGGCGTATCAACAGACTAAGAACTGCTAAGTCACTATTATTTTTGTTGGATGTTTCCTCCCTTCAAATGTTTTTTGGGATATTGATTTCACATCAGCAGAAAATTAATACGGGTAGGTTTATCATTTGTAATGTCAGAAACATTTATAGATTACTGCTAAAAAATATTAATTTATGTCAGTATTACGCAAAAATAGATACAGCAAATCTTTTTGTCAATTCCGTTTGATAGCGAATTTCACGAATTCTGCGATTTCGATTGCATTATTTATGAATTTCATTTAAGTGGGATACTAAATTCTCAGGTGGGATACCAGATTTTGAAATGTTAGTATCCAACTGGGATACTGCCAAAAAGTTTTAATCTCGAACACTGAATGTTTCACTCTTCAAGAGGTGTGGGAGCCACCGAAGTATGTGACATAATTAATATGATGTTATGATGATTAATTTATACCCAAGTGCATGTCATGATGTTGTTATATTACATCACATCCTTCCACCCCTCTTGAAGAGTAGTCTATATTTTAAAAAGCAAAATGCAAGCGAAATCAATGTACGTGACATGCTTACATTACAGCTGGTGGAATCTGTGCAATTGTATTTGTAGTGCTTTTTTCACAATTTACATGCATGTCTGGGCAAAATTTCGGTGGTAATCCAAAAGTAATTAAAGGTAAGAGAGTAGCCTAATTTATTGTAGTTTTTAACAATGTGGTTTGGACGATGAGCATGTTGTATAAATTATACAGATATTAGTAACAATATAAGACTATGAAAATGAGTCTTGGTTGTTATTTTGTTTTTGTGTGGGGGTTTTTATACTAAGATACTATTTAAAACTCTGAAATTGTTAAGTTATAGTGAATACTAATAATTAGCATAACAGTATGTTTAAAAGTGTGGGAAATACAGATAACAAACAAAAGGCGTATGAATCCGGTGTTTAGAATGTCGCCATGCGCGTTAGCTGAAATTGTCTGCCAGTGTAATTGTCTGCTAAAATCTGCTCTGTAAAAAAACAAAACACAGTTGGACTTTTTTTCTTTAATTCAAAGTGAAGATAGTTTCAAAGCAAGTGTTTCTTGGTCTCCATGAGCTCGAAATAGATCACAATACACGATTAAGAGTGGGAAAACGAAATGGTAGTCGTTATTTTGACCGCAATTCATTCCGAGCAAAATTCCTCGGAACCATTCAGATCTGCTAACAGCTTAATGCCTCGGGAGGATTAACCTCGCATTGTACTTGCACTCGAGGTTAAAGCGGCTATGTCTGGAATATTTTTATTATTTAAGCATTTAGAACAGAAAATCCCATTACATTTGGTGCATATAAGACGCCGCACTCCGAATTGGTTTCACTACACTGGCTTTTCCAAGTTAAAAATAAACCCACTATTTTGAAAATGGGACACTTTTGCCGGGCTCCCTCTGGGCTAAAAATAGTACGGTTCGGCTATTGTTGCATTACAAAAACCGAGCGGATTCTAGCAGCCAATTCCTAGCAGCCAATTCCGCTAGCAGCCAATTTCAGCAGACCCTCATGACGACGATCTAAACATCGGACTCATATGCCTTTCGATTGTTACCTGTATTTCACACACTTTTATACACACTGTTATGCTAATTTTTTATTATTCACTACAACTTAAGAATTTTAGAGTTTTAAAGAGTATCTTTATATAATAACAACACAAAAACTAAATAACAACCAAGACTCATTTTCACAGTCTTATTGTTACTAATATCCGTATAAATACAACTTAACCGTTTTATTAAGCACTTTTATAATATCTGAAGTATCACTTTAAAAATTTCTTCTGTACTACGGTAATATAGGATGTCCAACTAGTATCGTATAGCCCACACCACAACATACATTATAAAAGGCGTAATGGTCCGGTGTTTAGAACGTCGCCATGCGTGTCTGCTGAAATTGGCTGCTAGCGTAATTGGCTGCTAGGAAGTGGCTGCTAGAATGCGCTCGGTATTACAAAATGGCGAGAATTGTTCTAACTGGCTAGTAAGCATTTGATGATATGCGTTAATGACAACTTGCGAGTGAATTAAAAGTGCAGTTATGCTTGTATTTGAACTAAGAACTTGACTGTATACGATTGAAACCAGACATTGCAGCTTTAATCTTGATGAACTATGGTTTTCGCATGCTCGCGAGCTTTAGAAAAAATGTGACGCACACTACTATTGATGTGTGTGACTATTTATGACTTTACAAGTTATAGGCCTAGTCTATTTCATTTTTATTACATACCCTCAAATTATTTTCTGGCAGTAAGCCTGGATAGGTGTAACAACTGTGTTCTCCCAACTAACCATTATTAACCCACTGCCCTGAACAGATATCCCAGATAACCAAGGCGTGACCAAGATAGTAAGCTAGAACTTAAACAGTTTAATTGGAAAAAAGCACAGAAATAAAGTTGAAATAAAAAGTGTAAAAATAAAAGAAGAAAAAAAGGGTGGGTGAATGCGCTCTACCACCCTAAATAGAAAATACGTCAATGAATCGTGTTGCTTTTGTTGTGTCTGTATACTATAATTCGTTTATAATGGAAGGAAATAATCCAAAATTTAGCATATAGATATTTGTAAACAATATGACAACGCCTACAAATTTTCTCTTTGGTTTCGTCTCCCAAAACAAGGAAGTCACTTGACCAATTCACGTGGGAAACTGCGAGAACCGGATGTCGTTTTACAGAGCGTTGCTACGTGGTGGTAGTTAACGACTCCTCCCATTTCTCAAAATAACTGTCTTCCGGCGGGAAATTTAAATCACAATGGAGGGTACCGAGGTTCCAGTTAAATCTGGACAACTCATAATTTCTGCTAGACAGACTGGTAAATAGATACTATATTAATATTATCATCATCATTTTAATGTAGCATTTAAATTTAGTTTCTAAAATGTTTGAACACCTGAAATCCAGGATTACTCGCACCCTATTAAATCGCGGTCTGTATTAAGTCGCGTCATTTGGGATTTCCCTTTTTTTTTTAAACTTTAAATTAATACGCTACCAACCGTTTGTTTACGTTCCCAGTCTCTTATAGGTGCACAACCGGAATTTTAAGTATATCCAAATTTTGGGTTACGTTTTATACTCGGACGTACGCTGTTCAGTCGCGGTCTCTGTTAAAGGGACAGACCCCAGTTTTTAAACACTAAAGTAGGTATGACAAAGTTTGACGTCACTTTGCGCTGCATATCTGCCACCAACTTAAATGACTCACTTTTCAACACATATATTACAGCTTCCCAATAAAATGCAGTATTATTAAATACATGCACATACACAGCATTTTATCGTCTTTCCAACTGATATAATTATTTAATTTGTACACTGCCTTTATTTTTTATGTAACATTGTTTCACTATTTATGCATAATAGAAGTTGGAAATGAATTGGGTATTGTTGCATTGTCCTGATAGGCTAAATAAATACATTAAGTTGTGAAAACAACAACGTCGCTTTGTATTGCTTATTTTCCGATTTTACGTTCATAACGACGTTGAGGTTCATGATAACATTTTAACATTATAATGGTATATGTTACCATTTTCCAGTGGCTTCAAAAACACTATAATATATTCCAGAATAATATTTGGCGTGTTTCAGTTCCATTTTAAAGTGAAATATACACATGGCGATCAGTAGTTGAGTTGAACTGGCAAGTTTAAAAAAGCGAGTAAAAATTTGGCAGACATATTACACAACACGCCAAACTTCAAAGGGCTATAACTTTCTAACCACTAAATATGTTTCCGTCCGGTTTTCATTAATTTACATCTTTTGGTTCATATTTTTGTTTAAAATAAAAAAAAACTTGACCACATATTTATTATTTTATTTTTCGTTGTTCTACCTAACTAAAGCATATTTTTCACTATTAGAGCCGTTTATGATAACTGACATCAAACGTTACTTATATTTTATTGTTTAGATAATCCAATTCCGTACATCCGAAGTGTTTCTGGTATTCCTGGTGTTTCTAATACCACAAAATGCATTTTTCATATTTTTAAAAACGCACGTGCGTCTGAGAAATAGCAGTTATGGAGTCGAGTTTTAGTCTATTTTTGACGATATTTCACTGTTTCAACGTCAAAGACTCTTGTTTCACTCTCTTGTAACGTTATACAAATGTGTTACAGGTTTGTAACTTAAAGGGACATTCCTGAGTTTGCTCCATTATCAGATGTTTCCGACTTATAAAATAGTTCTACGATTAAACTTACATATTAAATATATTTTCTTGTTTAGAATATCAGTGTCTGTATATTCAATGTGTTTCTAGTCGTTTTAATATTTGTAAGATGTCTAAACTGGATTTTGTCTTCAAATAATTTCCTACGTACGAAAAAATATATTTTATGAAATAAAATGAAATTTAACCTAGTACAGATATTAGAACGACCAGAAATACGTTTAATATACAGCCACTGATATTTTATACAGAAAAATATAATTGATATGTAATTACCGTCGTTAAAATGTCTCTGTTAGTCGATAACATCTTAAAAAGTGCAGCAAACTCAGGAATGTCCCTTTAACCAAACTTAGTGTCTAATTTTACGGGTTGAAACTAGGGTCTGCACCTTTAAGTCTCTCTCTGTCTCTCTGTCTCTCTCTCTGCCTCTCTCTCTCTCTCTCTCTCTCTCTCTCTCTCTCTCTCTCTCTCTCTCTCTCTCTCTCTCTCTCTCTCTCTCTCTCTCTCTCTCTCTC